>NC_079427.1:23841348-23918848 GCF_026213295.1 Gadus chalcogrammus
GAGACAGAGAGGGTGGGCTGATAGAGAGAGAGACAGATCAAATGTGTGGGTGTGTGTGTGTGCGTCTGTGTGTGACTGTGCCTGTGCTTTTTTGAGATTGAGAGGGGGTGACCGATGAAAGGATGTAGGATCATAGAGACAAGAGGGCGGCAAGGGGTCTGTGTTGGGTAACAAAGAGCAGAGAAGAGAAGAGTGCAAGTAGAGGAAGAGGAGAGGCAACAAGAGGAAAGGAAAGATTTATGGGAGAATGGAAGGGAGGAGCGAAGAAGAGAGGAGCCGAGAGGACAGGAGAGTGGAAGAGAGGAGAGGAGAAGAGAGGAGAGGGAGGAGATGAGATGACAGGAGAGTGGAAGAGAGGAAAGGAGAGGAGAAGAGAGGGAGGAGATGAGAGGATAGGAGAGTGGAAGGGAGGAGAGGAGAAGAGAGGAGAGGGAGGAGATGAGAGGATAGGAGAGTGGAAGGGAGGAGAGGGATGAGAGAGGAGAGGGAGGAGATGAGATGACAGGAGAGTGGAAGAGAGGAAAGGAGAAGAGAGGAGAGGGAGGAGATGAGAGGATAGGAGAGTGGAAGAGAGGAGATTGGAGGGATGAGAAGACAGGAAGAGAGAGGAGAGAGATGAGAGGGGGAGAGAGGAGAGGACAGGAGAGGGCAGCCGTGAGATGTGACACACATATGAAATGAGCACAGTTGAACAAAGCCCACAATGCGGGCACTGTAACGGAACTCTGGGATTGTGTGTGTGTGTGTGTGTGCGTGTGTGTGTGTCTGAGTGTGTGTGAGTGCCAGTGTGGGAGTGTGTGTGTGTGAGTGTGTGTGTGTGTGTCTGAGTGTGTGTGAGTGCCAGTGTGGGAGTGTGTGTGTGTGAGTGTGTGAGTGTGTGTGTGTGTGAGTGTGTAACAGAAAGGGGGTGGAGAGCTTACAAAATAGAGGAGATGTAGAGGATAGATAGCCAGCGGGGAACACGAGGAGCGGTGTTAACGTCTCTGCTGGAGAGGCCGCATTGTTTGATCAAGGAGACAGCGAGAAAGTACATGATCATGATACAAATTAAAACAGGACAGGAGGAATATGTGTGCTTGTGTGGGTGAGGAAGCAATAGGGAGCAAGAGCGAGGAGGTAGTTAGAGAGAGAGAGAGAGAGAGAGAGAGAGAGAGAGAGAGAGAGAGAGAGAGAGAGAGAGAGAGAGAGAGAGAGAGAGAGAGAGAGAGAGAGAGAGAGAGAGAGAGGGAGGGAGAGAGAGAGAGAGAGAGAGAGAGAGAGAGAGAGAGAGAGAGAGAGAGAGGAAGGAAAATGAACATGCGCATGTCTGACTGTTCTGATTGCGTCAAAAATAAATGTGTGTGGGTGTGTGCGTATGTGTGCTAGCTTGTGGCATGTGTGCGTTGCATTGCTTGTCACTATAGATTAACCCACACGTACACACAAATCTGTCAAGCGACAGCTGACAAAAATACATTCCGTATGAATGCGGCTACTTAAACACAACAGAGATCCCTGTTTGGACAAATCTCCATTCAACTCCCCTTGGTGAGAGGACATTTAGGACATATCTATAATTGTTAACCCTAACACATATGATGCCCAGTCAATCTGGCATTATATACAGCTGAACTGGATCAGATTAACTTCAATTAAACGAACACTTCGGCCAGTCCCTGAATTGTACACATAAACACACTGTCTGAGTTTATGCAAATGTATCTATTAGGATACACACAATTTTCAAATTGGTTTTGAATTTCAGGGCCCAGAACTAATTATAATTTTGGTAATACTCAATTAAGTAAACTCAGGGCATTAAAAGGAACACTGTGAATAATGAAATTGAGTTAGAAGCCCAAACATACAGATGCTTCTCCAGCCCTGAATGAGCTAGCACAGCTAGTGAGCCCTTCTATGAAAGCTGGAAGACAAAGACCTCATAGAACACTTTGATTTCGACAAACTCCCTGATTTATGGATATGAACTGAATAATAGTGACTATGGGTGATAGTTACACACAATCTTCAGCATTTCTTAATGTTTCTTTTATTCTGCAGTACAACCGTGTAGCTGTTGGGTTCAGGATCCATCTTCAGCATTTAAAACTACGGCCTTCGGATAACCTCCTTGAGCCAGCAAGACTCACTCATAAAACTTCCCCAATCAGAGAGAAAGAAAGAGAAGGACAAAGAGAAATAAAGACAGAAAGATAAAGAGAGGGATAGAGAGAGAGAGAGAGAGAGAGAGAGAGAGAGAGAGAGAGAGAGAGAGAGAGAGAGAGAGAGAGAAAGAGAAAGAGAAAGAGAGAGAAGGAGAGATAAAGACAAAGAGAAATAAAGACAGAAAGATAAAGAGAGGGATAGAGAGAGAGGGAGAGAGAGAGAGAGAGAGAGAGAGAGAGAGAGAGAGAGAGAGAGAGAGAGAGAGAGAGAGAGAGAGAAAGACAAAGAGATAAAGAGAGAGAGAGATAAAGAGAGAGAGATAAAGAGAGAGAAATAAATAGAGATAAAGACAAAGAGATAAAGAGAAAGGGAGAGCGAATTATCGAAAAAGAGAAGAGAGTAAGATATATTAAAAGAAAGTTGGAGGGAAAGAAAATATGGTTGCGCAGTAGATGGAAAATGAGGGGGTGGAGGATAAAAGGAGGGAATAGGAGCCTCATCAGGGGTTCTATTAACCTCAGAGAGTACACACACGCACACACACTCGCACACACACACACACACACATGCAAACACACAGATATACAGAAACACACACAAGGGGGAACTAAGTAACCGGAGTGACCTGAGTGGGCGAGTGGGAGTGGCGGGTGAATGATTGCGTCAGGTCAGCTTGCCAGCTTGTTAATTGATCATCCATTACTCCGAGTTAGATTACATGCCCTCCGCACGTTGTAGACAAAGTACACCAGGACTTTTATTTTGATTAATAGCGCAAACTGGAATGGGAATTTGTGTGTGTGTGTGTGTATGAATGTGTGTATGCATGTGTATGTGTGTTCACATCGATGCAGTTTTGCACAGGAAATATGAGCATGATATTATACTGATGAGTGGCGAGTGTGTCTGTGGGTGTGTGTGTTTGGTTGTGGTTTTGTGTGTGTGTGTGTGTGTGTGTGTGTGTGTGTGTGTGTGTGTGTGTGTGTGTGTGTGTGTGTGTGTGTGTGTGTGTGTGTGTGTGTGTGTGTTGATTAAAGGGTTTTCTTAGCAATCGATAAAAGGCTGGGAGTGAGGTAGGTGGGGCTGATCAAGATGGGCCCTCTATACTGGTCCCAATGTTGGTCCCCTATACTGGTCTCCTATTATCGTCTTCTATACTGGTCCTGGTCTTCTATACTGGTCTCCTATACTGGTCTTCTTCATTGGTCCTGGTCTTCTATACTGGTCTCCTATACTGGTCTTCTTCATTGGTCCCGGTCTTCTATACTGGTCTCCTATACTGGTCTTCTTCATTGGTCCTGGTCTTCTATACTGGTCTCCTATACTGGTCTTCTTCATTGGTCCCGGTCTTCTATACTGGTCTCCTATACTGGTCTTCTGCATTGGTCCTGGTCTCCTATAACGGTCTTCTATACTGGTCTTCTTTAAAAGTCCTTGTGTACCTATACTTGTCTCCGTTACTGGTCTCCTATACTGGTCTCCTATATTGATCTCCTATACTGGTCTCCTATAATGGTCTCCTATACTGGTCTCCAATACTGATCTCCAATACTGGTCTCCTATAATGTTCTCCTATACTGGTCTCCTATACTGGTCTCCTATACTGGTCTCCTATAATGGTCTCCTATACTGGTCTACTATACTTGTCTCCTATACTGGTCTCCTATACTGGTCTCCTATAATGGTCTCCTATAATGGTCTCCTATAATGGTCTCCTATACTAGTTTACTATTCTGTTATCCTAGACTGATCTCCAATACTGGTCTCCTATAATGGTCTGGGATTAGGGGGAAAGTGAGACCATTGGAGGGAGACATATCGAAAGAAAAATAAATAATAGGTAATAAAGAGAGAGAGAGCATTAGTGTGAGAAGAGAATGAGATGTCTGTAGCATTGTGAATAAATCACTGTAACAGACCAAGTGGTGCGAAGAATAGGTGTGTGAGAGAGAGTGAGAGAGAGAGAGAGAGAGAGAGAGAGAGAGAGAGAGAGAGAGAGAGACAGAGGTGGGGGGAGGAAGGCAGACGCAGATAAGGTGGTTTGGAGGAGGTTGGATGGGGGGTGCAAGTGTGTCTGCTAACTGTATTAGAGAAGAGGGGAAATTACATCACCGCTCACACGAACACACCTACACACACACACACACACACACACACACACACACACACACACACACACACACGCACACACACATACCTAGACACACACACCTAGACACACAAATACCTAGACACACGCACACGCACACGCACACGCACACACAGACACACACACACACACACACACACACACACACACACACACACACACACACACACACACACACACACACACACACACACACACACACAACTTCAAGGTCAGCCAAGGTTGGTCCCTCTGGCTCACTCACTTTCCCACTGTCTTTCACACACTGTCACCTTCATACCACAATAAAGAGTTTCCCTCTGAGCCCTCTGGGGCCCACCACAAAATATTGTCTACTCTTGAACCAAGCCCGAAAGCAAAGTATGAGAGAAGGAATTTATGACCAGAGACAGATGGTGAGGAAAGCAGAGAGAGTGAGTGAGTGAGTGAGTCAGTGAGCGAGTGAGTGAGCGAGTAATTGACAGAGAGAGAGAGAGTTGTGCTATGTTTAAGTAAATGGGGATATTTGTTTATTGGTCATACAATGATACCCAAATTACATTTAATGTGACTTTTAATTGTACTATTTAATTGCTCTATTAACACCCAGTGCATATTTTCACATATGTTTTGTGCTTGAGTCCACAACAAGTAGAAAACATATTAGTTAGCATATGTGCTAACTAATGTGTACTTAGATGGGAAGAGGCGGCACAAAAAAAAACCACAAAAGGAACCTTGAAAATAATATTTTTAATTTTTATGAACAATTATATATGTCACCTTTGATTTAAGTGAATAATGCATTCAAGTGCATCATTTATGGGTAATTGGTTAGAAATGGCATAGCCATCCGTCAGCTATTAATGAGTGAAATGCAGTGTGAGAATCTCTTACGAGTTGACTGCACCTGCCTCTGGATGAGACCATTTTGATTTAAGATCGCAAATTTCTGACCAATATGGACAAGGCCTCCCCGATTGGTTCAGGGAATCCATCTTGACTCTCAATCAAATAAGCGTGAATGCAACCATTGTCAATGGAGGAGAAACGTAGGGAGGAAGGAAGCAGGTTGATTAGCTCTCTTATGCTATTTTCTGTTCACTATCTTTTCAACTCTCAAATCATACTTACAGCACTCTAACGCCAAATTAATCAGCAGTGCTTGTGATTTATATAGATGTGTACAATGTGCTAAGCTCCACCACACACAGCAGAACATAACCTAGACAGTATAAAATAGGTTAATTCCAGCTCCATTCCTCTTGTACATCGCTCTTCAATGGCTGCGGTGTGGAAATGTCGTCTAAGGCAGTAGCTGTAATCCAATGCCCACAACTCACAAGCATGGGCCTATACACCCACATACACCAGGCACACAAAAAACCGGCACACAAGCATATGCATACATATTTATGCATACATCTATATATATATATATAGATGTATCTATGTACTATACATATGTACTATACATATGCATAAAAATACTTCATATAAATATATAGATAGTATAGACATATAAATAAATAAATGGAGGTCACTTCTGTTGGACTGCCAACATTATTGCATGCATTCTCAGTCGTCTTCATCTACAAATACACAGCCTAAGAATGCTTCCCATCGCTTCTATATGTAACGGATTGGCGGGTCAGAAGAGAAGGCCGTTAAATGGCATGTGGAAGTCTGTGGCTGTAAATGCGTTTGTCAGCATGTGCTTGCAGAGAACATGAATGGGTACACCTGTTCTGGACATGAGCCTGCTTGTACGTCTGTGGAAAGGAGAGAGTGTTTTGTATAGTGGGTGTGTTTGTGTGTGTGTTTGTGTGTGTGTGTGTGTGTGTGTGTGTGTGTGTGTGTGTGTGTGTGTGTGTGTGTGTGTGTGTGTGTGTGTGTGTGTGTGTGTGTGTGTGTGCGTGTGTGCGGTGTGTGTGTGTGTGTGTGTGTGTGTGTGTGTGTGTGTGTGTGTGTGTGTGTGTGTGTGTGTGTGTTCAGTCTCGCAATCTTAAATAGTAACAAACATTCTCTCTAGGTTGAGTGAAAGGCAGAGCGTGTCAGTGAATTACTAGTGCATGTATAAACACGCTTAGCTTTGAGCATGCTATATCACATCCAATAGAAAATCAAGTGATTTTAACAAAGCCCTTCAAAGTATCAGGTAATGGTAAACAATGATTTAAGAAGTATGAAAATAACAATATGGCTCAAATTGCAGACAAATCATAGAAGCACAAGGTGTGGCCCAAGGAAATGTAAAAACAGCTAATTAAATGGCACTTCAGACTGTTATTGCATTTGAGGACTATGTTATTATATTATCAAGGTAAAAAAATAACAAGTGGCCTGGTCTGTAATGTAATAAATGGTCGATGATTGAATAAGTAGCCACAGGCATTGAGCCCTGTCAATCACGAGCGACCTGCCTCCCATTACAAACACTCAATATCTCTTTACAATTCAATTGTCATTGAATTTCTAAAGACAAAATGGGCTATTGTCTTTGGGGCACTGATCTATTTGAAGCTACAATAAGGGGAACTGAGGAGAAATGTGTTTTTCCAATGCCATCGTTGCTGGAGCTCAGAAAGAATGAAGTGTAATCTAGAGGTGAAGTTGACAACACTTAACATGTTACTCCAGTTGTCTTTATTCCAGCGCTCTTCTTAGAGCCATTTGTAACGCTACCAATAAGGGTACATTAAATAACCATGAACTAACATAAATTAATACTGTAATTGTTAGGTACTGCTTATCACTGAATACATTTATGCTAATTACTGCATTAACTAATGCTACCCCTTTTACCCAAATTGTAAAGTGTTCCTTTGTATTCTTTCAAAAGTATCGACTTGAAGAAGAGAGGGGAATTATTCTGAGATGGCCAGCTGAGATGTCACTCAGGAACAACATGTGCTGCACACGCAGGCAGGCAGGCACGCACACACACACACACACACACACACACACACACACACACACACACACACACACACACACACACACACACACACACACACACACACACACACACACACACACACACACACACACACACACACACACACACACACACACCAAGATAACACATTTTTCAAACCTTGAAAAATCCTACACGCTAGCAAATCACTAATCTTTAGGATACACACCGAAGAATATACACATAAAAAAACACAAACGTGACCAAAAAAGGACACACCAAACCACAGCAGGGCTAATCTAATCTAGGAGTCGCTGCTGCAAGGGCAAACTGGCGGCGCAAGATCAGGGCTACCCGCCCTCCCGCCTCACCCCATGGGAGATCCAGCTGTTGTGAAACATGAGTAGCACTGTGCTACTCATGTGCATGTGTCCATGTGTGTGTGTGTGTGTGTGTGTGTGTGTGTGTGTGTGTGTGTGTGTGTGTGTGTGTGTGTGTGTGTGTGTGTGTGTGTGTGTGTGTGTGTGTGTGTTTGTGTGTGTGTTGTGTGTGTGCCTGTGTGTGGTTGTGTGCCAATGGAGTGCGTAGAAAGACCACCGTGTTTTCTTTAGAGCAACAGAAAGAGAGGAAAAAGGGAACATTGATACCATATCCTGATGTTACCAGAATATGTTCTATTGTTGAATACAAACAACCATAGTGGGGATTAGAGTCAGGGATTTAAAACGCAACATTGTACTGTACTGTAATGTACATTTACAATAAATATCTTAAGGGAGGAACGAGAGAGCAAAATAAGCTTTCCAAAAAGAGAGAGTTGGTGTGTGTGAGTGTGTGTGTGTGTGTGTGTGTGTGTGTGTGTGTGTGTGTGTGTGTGTGTGTGTGTGTGTGTGTGTGTGTGTGTGTGTGTGTGTGTGTGTGTGTGTGTGTGTGTGTGTGTGTGGAGACACCAAAGGGGATGGGGACAGGGTACATGACTGGAGGGAGAGAGCTGCTGCTAAATCACTTACCTGCTCCCCACCAGGCCGGAGAGCGAGGGGGGGGGGGGGGGGGGGGGGGGGGGGGGGAGAGAAGAAAGAGGCGAGGAGAGGCAAGATGGTACGCTTCCGTTCTTTTTTTTTTACCTGACCTTAATGTATCACAGTCGTTTCAACTGAATGATGTAGTGTTTTAAAAACTGTTCAAAGATAAAACCTCAAACATCAGGCACAGCACTATCCCTGGTGAAACAGTGCTCTCTCTCTCTCTTTTCTCTCTCTCTCTCTCTCTCTCTCTCTCTCTCTCTCTCTCTCTCTCTCTCTCTCTCTCTCTCTCTCTCTCACACACTCACACAAATAACCACACAAATATGCACGACCATAGGCTTATACACATCCCCACATATGGAAAAGCCAAACTGCCTTGATGCTGCCCCCAGGAACGCTGTGACTTCCCATAGTTGTTACGCATGTGTAAAGTCCATCAACCCCATCAATCCCCCAGCCACACACACAAACACACACACACGCCATGATATGCATGCTCTCCTACATACATACACACGTAGAACACGTACTTACAAACACACATGCACATATGCACATATGCACAAACACAGACCACTGCAAAGGAGATTGAATAACGTGTAATCATCAACGAGTCCACTGGACATTTGGCTTCACCTGGTACACAAAAAGTATAGCTTGTGTGTGTGTGCGTGTGGGCGTATGCGTGTGCGTGTGTGTGTGTGTGTGTGTGTGTGTGTGTGGCTGCCCCCTTGCACACATTAGTGTGAACACATCTCTCTGCACCCCCCACCCCTGTTCCACTCCATCAGAGGGCAAAGGAAACTAACCTCAATCTAACTGGACCCTCTGTGAGTGTGTGTGTCAATGTATATGGATGCATGTGTATACGTGCTGTTTTCTAGTCGTTTGCCCGCTCATGTACTTAGGAGTCGCCCCGGCACCATAAAAGTAGAGGTAGCTGCAGCCCGGCTCAGAGACCACCTCTGCTCCGGCTTCTGTTCCTACCGGGCCCATTTGTTCTGCTCTGAAAGCTCCCAATCCGTTTAGGAGGTAGCTGATGTGAGTGTGTGTGTGTGCGTTTGTGTGTGTGTCTCTGTGTGTGTGTGTGTGTGTGTGTGTGTGTGTTTTTGTATTTGTGTTTACGTGTGTGTGTGTGTGTGTGTGTGTGTGTGTGTGTGTGTGTGTCTGTTTGTGTTTGTGTTCTACATATGGATCTGTGTGTGTGTGTGTGTGTGTGTGTGTGTGTGTGTGTGTGTGTGTGTGTCTGTGTGAGTGTGTGTGTGTGTGTTTATGTGTTTATGTCTGTGTGAGTGTGTGTGTGTGTGTGTGTGTGTGTGTGTGTGTGTGTGTGTGTGTGTGTGTGTGTGTGTGTGTGTGTGTGTGTGTGTGTGCAGCAGTGGCGGTTGCGAGATATTCAATGGGTTCTCCGCCTGGCGTGTAACGCTACCTCCTCAGTGTCCCTCTGGGGGCCCCAGGGGGCCTGGGGTGGGGCACACAAGAACAAGGAGAGAGCGCAAGGATAGGGGTGGGTGGGGGGGGGGGGGGGGGGGATGTAATGCGAGGAGGGCAGCGGGCGGGAGGAGGGGAGGGTGGTTAGAGGGATGGGGTGGGGGTCGTCTCTTTCAGAACAGAGCAGAGTGGGGAAGGTTGGGGGAGGGAGGGTAACAAGGAGGTCTGACAAACCGTTTAGAATTGTGGGGAGAGCGAAGGGGGGAGAGAGGGAGGGAGGGAGGGAGGGAGGGAGGGAGGGAGGGAGGGAAGAAGGTTGGGAGGGAGTGAGGCAGGGAGGGAGGGAGGCAGGGAGTGAGTGAGGGAGGTAGGGGGGGAGGGAGGGAGGGAGGGAGGGAGGGAGGGAGGGAAGAAGGATGGGAGGGAAGGAGGGAGGGAGGGAGGGAGGGAGGGAGGGAGGGAGGGAGGGAGGGAGGGAATCGGTCCACCGTTGGTAGGCCTGTGAGGTTGAGAGAGGCTGCGGTGCACCATGTTTATGGGAACGGGCCTGAGCAGAACGGCCAGGCGTCAGACAAGACTAGAAAGACCTAACACAGCGTAAAGACAGACGCGCCAAGGCCAATAATAAAGAGAGAGGCTGAGAGCGAGAGCAAGAGAGCTATCTAAGCTGAGCCCGTAGCTGCAGACAGCTCTTATCAGGCCTCCGCCTTGCAGCTCTGAGGCCTCCTGCTGTGTCATTCATTGGACAAATCCTCCATTATACAGCTTCAGTTTAAAAACTACAAACCAATTAAAGAGCCTTTCACTTACTCACCGGGCAACACTTTATAATAACTTTAAGGCATAAGTCATTCATAAGCCTTTAGTTAATGATGAAGGAATCATTAGCAATATATGATATATACATTTGCAGACTATTAATGGGTGATATGTTAATATATCACAAATGTGTTGTAAAGTAATCTATATACTTTTAGTAAGTCATGACATGATCATAAACAAGTCATAAGTGAAGGATAAGTAATTAGTTGTATATAAGATTAGATATTCACCCCTCACCCCTTGTACTTATCTATAGGATCAGGATCAGTACACTATTCTGATAGAATGCGTTTGCGGGTATTTGTGAGACTTTTATAATGAGTACATACAACAGTGAACAGGCCGATGTGATTATGCAGCCTGGAAAACAAAAAGCATTCCTTGGCCAGGGCTGTGAAGGCTTAAACTACTTAGCCTGAGGATGTCTCATCAATTATTTATTAATTGATTTTCATTATAGGCCTGGAATGATACAGACTTATGTGTGTATGAGTTTGAATTGTTTGCATAACTGTCTTTTTACCTTGGGGACAGCGCTGATATTTTGCATGCATACACAAATCCTAATTTAAGCACACACACACAAATATATATATATATATATATATTGTGCGGTGTGTAATGTGCCTTGCAAACCTTAAAAGAATAATGATTCCTGCTGACATTAAGAAATAGCAGCAGACGTACTGAATAATGGCAGGCCCCCATCGGAGGTGCTTTGCCTCATGTGAACATTCACAGGCCTCCTCACATCTCTTGCAGCATTGTCTCTGAGCTGCAGGACACAGGATGTTGAGCCTAGAGAACGACACTTAGGTCATAAATCGGCCTGAGTCAGCCACATTTGATTTTTACGTATGCTTTAACCCAAAGCAAATCAAAGAAAAACCAAAAGAGCAAAATAGATAAAGATAAAAGATAAGATAAAATCTGTGAGGTCTGTCACACTCAGACTTTTAATTGAAATCCAAGCGATTGGCAGCGTCTGAGTCATTCTCAACTTTAAACGGCTCATTCACCCTGTGGCGGCCGTCTCCTGCAGTACCTAGGTCCATGGGACGATGCACTGTAGTGACAGTTAGCATGGCTGGTGTTCAGCGTGGCCTACCCGTAGTAAGGCCCAACGAATGACCCGTCGCTGTAAAGCAGCTGACTGTCAATAGCAACCGCATCTCAATGGAGCCTCTGGGCCATTCACATGTTAATGTAGCATACTAACCCCTTTACTCCTCTCACTCAAACAGGCTGGGACGAACATGAACGCCCGCCCAACCACACACAGGCACACCCACACACGCACGCACACACACGTATGCAAACACAAGCACATACACACATCACATAGAAACACACAGTACATTATTTGAATGACCAGCAAAGTTTGGAGGATTTGCTATAAAATGAATGAAAAATATGAAGACAGAAAAACAATGTGTAGAAACATGCAAATTGTGAGCGACAGGGATGCCGTCCGTAGACCCTCTTCAGTATTATTCTGTGTTTTTTTGTAATCCCAGCCAAACTAGAGAAGAGCTGTTTTCTCAAATAACTGACACTTCCATTTCCACAGTGGCAGTTGAAATACACAACATACACAAAGTTAACAACCCCCAACCCACACACAGACCCACACTCACTGTCCAGCATAATCTTCTCTGTTCACTCACGATTCTGTTTTTTTGCTTTTGAAAAGGGATGAGTTATTAATAAATCTCTGGATTGTGGCTACAAGACTTCCCCATATGTGGAGCCTTATGTTTTTTGCTTTCTTTCCGAAGGCTAATAAACAACAATATGTTTTTTTAATAATTCATATGTTCTCCCCAAGCGTGGGTTTCAAAGATTGAGGGAGCTGTGTAATAAGAGTGAATAAATAAGAGGTGCATGAGGGTGAGAGCGTGCAAGCGCACACAAAAACACATCTACACACATGCACACACACTCACACACACACACACACACACACACAAATACACACACACGGCAGAGAAGGATTGGTTTTTCAGTGTGAAGGAATGGATACGTAATAATGGGCCCAGCCCCGAATGCCTGCTCTGTATTAGAAGCAGGGTTCTGCTGCTTCACAAGCCAGTGCACTGTGTCCTTCAGCGGCCATTTCCTCTTCACACGTCCTTCATATTTTCCAATGAGGAAGAACATTACCTGACTGGCGTAAATGCAAAAAGTGTTGCATAAAACCTCGCAGGTGGAATTTTGCTGAATTGCTTTCATTGTGACGAGGTTATAGATGCATTCATGACTTCAAATAGAGCCAATGTGTTCTGAAACACTGAGCTCCTGCATAATTTGCTGTTGCTGGGGGCAATTTTTTTCATAATTTACTTCATGCTCAATCTCACAGCCACATAGAGAAAAGTTCTACTTCGTGAAAAAAAATCATTGTCTGGCTATTGGATGGAAAGACACCGTTTTAAATCGAGTCATTATGTTGCCTCAACATTTTGAACAGACTGAATGTCTGCGTATTACATACAGGCCAAGCCACCCACTACCTATATATCTACCATTTGTGTCAGCCAAACAAAAAGCTTAGATGAATCTTGGATTCCCTGAAGACCTTGCATAATGTTGTGCAATGCATTCTGTGGAAATCTCTGTCGTTTGCAGTCTGTTCTTCCTCCTAGCCCAATATACAGCAATCAAGCAGGTTTACAGAGCCTGACTGCCCCGGGTGCTACTTCTGTTCGATCACATCCTTGAATTGTTCAACAGGGATCCTGCACCACTGAGGTGTTTCATGTAAGCCAGTTAACAGGCAGTGATGCTACGCTATGGTGTCGAGCTGGTTCCCATACCATTATATATAAATCTACAGATGGAGATGCCCAAATGTCTCGATGCCCATTACAATACTTTCATAGTTTAAACCAAATAATAATAAAAAAAATACATGATCAACTGTGGGTGCATTTCCTTACTCAATCTGTAAAGGTTTTTTCCTTCTGCAATGCAGGCAGCAGTCAATGTTCAGCAATTACAGGCAATTTATAACATATTGTTTAATAAAGACTTAGCGAGAAGCTACCCTTAACCCACATAGCTTTTATTGCAAGTTTCTAAGTAGATAAATAGCATTTCAAGGACAAAAATAGGCCAATGTCTATAATTGGGTCTTCTTAGGAATGTACAATTTCCTTAATTTTGTTCGGAACTACATCCTCCGTTGGCTCACTGGGCCCCTCAGTCTAACCTCCTCGATTCAATTACAGTTAGTGGTGAAATAGTGTGGAGATGCTGGCAACGTGCCTTGATCTGATTGGATCTGGGCTCAGAGCCCATCAGGACTAACACTGTTAAGCAGAGAAAGGTGGTGAGTCTTAAGTACAGATTCAGAGGGATTTGTGTTGTTCGGTTTCTCAAAAATTTGCATCTTATCTAACACCATGAATAATGCATGCAGGGGGTCTGAGACTATTGTTCAATGAAAACCTGAACTGAAAAGAAATATGAACAAAGCAGTGTCGATATCTATTTGGGGATCAAAGACTAGGACTAGGACACACGATGCACATACACAAGCGCAAACCTCCACACACTTTCCCTCACGCCCGCACGCATGCAGACACACCAGGTAAATTAAATCATCTCATTAACGTATGTAATACAGGTACTAAAATGCACGTCAAAAACACACAGGCCATTATGATGATTCATATAGGCTACATTGAAAAGTACACAGGTAGCCAACATGCATGCTGGCTGCTATATTTAGTTCTCTCTCTTGCTCTCTCTCTAGCGTCCACATACACACATGCATAGTCCGTTCCAGCGGCTAGGAATTATAATGCAGGGAGAATATCAATGGGAGCAGTTAGATTAGCATGCTAAGAGCTATTGAGCGTAGCTGGGTTGAGGCTGGTATGAGAGGTCTGAGTGATTGCCTGTTCGTCCTGTTGGGGAAAACACCAGCCTACATCTATGTCGGGGTACAGGCCCCCTCCTTTCCAGACATTAATTATAAATGAGCTCTGCTTCTCAGACAGGACAGATAGTCAGTTAAAAGAGAAGAGTGTTTGTTTGACAGCCAATCACCCCACCATCTACTTTCTGAGAAAACACACCAACACACAGATATAGACAGCCTCCGCCAACTATAATCGTAAGACCACGGGAGTGTTTGACTAAGTGTGTTCAGCTATACCGACACATGAGTTTGACATAAGTCAGAATTACTGCTGGCTTTTGTGAAAGAATCCATAATGGAAAACGCCACAACACAAAAGACCAAACATAGTTTGACTTCTAGTTTTAGTTCAAATTAAGATAATGAAAAGCCTAAAACATAATCAAATTTTCCACCCAGAGAAAAACCATTAACGGTCTTCTTTGAGATCGCAGACATCACGGTTACTGCGCCAAGATAATTTGTCAGACCAAAACAAGAAAAAAACTGAAACCATAGACGGGTGTAGCACCACAGTTAGCGTGGCAGTTATTTTAGTGCTAGGCGTGGGAGTGTTTGTATTATTACCATGCAGTTATTTTTAGTCGTCTGCAGTTGTGTTAGCCACGACACGGGGCTACATTTCTAGGTGTGGGGATGCAGATGAGGCTAGCGGAGCTAACAAATCGCACCCTCCGGCATGCTTCACTGCATCAGGGAGCTGCCAGAGACCGAGATGAGGCAAGAGAGGAGGAGAGCGAGGGAGGGAGAAAAAAACAGGGCAGAGAGAAAATCAGAGTCTGAGAGAAAATCAGAGAGGGGGGTGGATGTGAAAATGGAGTTACACACATACACACAGACACACACACACACACACACACACACACACACACACACACACACACACACACACACACACTGGAGCCTGTATGCATCCAACCCAACCTCTCTAACCTCCTTTGCCTAAGGGCACTCTGTGATCTGAAGGGACCGGGAACAGTGTGAGGAGAGGTTGTAACTCCAATAATGCACTGCCTGACAAACCGACTGAAGCAAAAAAGTATATCTCTTTTTTATTTCATTTTGTATTGTATTTCCTGGAGGGATTCTCGCTTTAAACACAAAACGGGCCAGAAGAGCGTCCGTGGAGAAGGTCTTGGTGGCCGCCTGCGTCAGCGCCGGTATTTATAGCAGACGGCAGCTAATTTTCTGACCTGAAGGAAGCTGCCGTGTTCTACAAGTAATTGCTGAGGAGGGTGGCGAGGCTCAGAAGCCTCACACACACACAAACACACACACACACACACACACACACACACACACACACACACACACACACACACACACACACACACACACACACACACACACACACACACACCCAAAGGTACATGTGGGCAAGCACACACAGTTTACTTGCAGCTGTTGCTGTCTTTGATGATAATTGAGCAGGCACATCTGGAGAAGAACTTTTACTAGCAGGAAAAAAAAAGGAACAACCCTCCTGTTTTCTTTCATGCTCCTTCGGAAGAATACAGCCAAAGAACATTTTGCATGGAGTAGTAGTGTGCGTGAATGTGAGGGAGAGAGAGCGAGAGCGAGAGCGAGAGAGAGAGAGTGTTCGTTAGGGACATTTGGCAATTTGTCTCGCTTTCTTTCTCTCCATCCTGCAAGGCGACGCAGGTTTCCAAATGGGTTGTGCTCTTCCCCACCACAGCATCTACAGTCTGCTCCCTCTAGACCGCAGCGAGAGAGAACACCACCGCAAAGCCTGTAATTGGCTCATCAGTGCTTCCTCAAGAAACACCGCCATCCGACAAACTACTCAACTGCAAACACCACAACACCTTCGCTCTCTGTGCCTCTCATGTTAAATGCCGACAGTATACATGAAGACCTTTTTCTCCGTGGCAATCAAGCACAGTGTCTGTTTTGATGCAATGTGTGTGTGTGTGTGTGTGTGTGTGTGTGGGTGTGGGTGTGGGTGTGTGTGTGTGTGTGTGTGTGTGTGTGTGTGTGTGTGTGTGTGTGTGTGAGCGTGTGTGGAATACAGATCCCAAAACATGCCTGAGAGATGGAAAGACGTAAAGACAAGAGAGTGACGAAGGGGCTAGTTTGTCTGCGATAATAAAATAAAAAATGCTTATTAACGAAAGCAAAAGCAAAAGCTGCATGCCTGCCTCATGGTGCATGTGTGTTCATCAAAGTGTGCCAGTGCTGTGCTTGCGTGTACATATTTAGCTCGGGCTGGATAGACTGCAGACGCAGGCAGCCTCCCAGAGTTTGCACTAACGAGCGAGCGAGGTATCTATTTTATTTGGTTATTTGCCTCTTTTCTCTCTGCCCCAGTCGGCAGGGATTACTCACCATGTCCTCGACGTTGCAGCAGAGAGGGAAAGCAGGCGTTTAGGAAGTTCAGATGATACTTGGCAGCCAGCAGCCACTTCCTCCAGGGGGGGAAGACTGTGGGAAATTATGGTAATCTCCAGCACAGTGCTATAGTCGCCTAGCTCTCCGAGCCCTGTGGTTGCTGAGGGAGAGCACTTGGGAACAGAGCAGCGAAGGAAAGAGAGTATGGAGGGTGAGAAGCAGTGGGGAGGAGAGGGAGGCGGTGGAGGAGGAGGAACTGGGAAATCCGACGACAAACAGTTTCTTCAGGCAATTGTTGTCTCAAGACTGGTAGTAATATGCTGTCACACTGTGGTAGTAGTACAGTGAGACCGCATTCACCTGGATTGGTGTTAGTAGAAAGCTTAGACCTTCGACCTTGCTACCACTGCAAAATGTATAGGGTAACATTAAGACCTTGTCATATCCATAAATCCTCATTAAGTGTGCACATAGCTAGCAAAGTGCAGCACTGATCAGATGAGCAGCACAGCCAATGGAGTCGCAGCCTGCCGCAGGCCGCCAGCCCCCCGCCCATTCAGTCTCTAAACGCCTGATAAGATTCAGCTGTGTTGGTTTCTTGGGTTGAGTATCTTGATGACGTTTGTCATGCTTTACATCTTCAACATGAGAGGCCGCTCAGAACAAAGAATGGCAATTAGAGAGAAACCAGGCACAGCAGACCCTGCATTGCAAGACTTCTGCCTCCCCACCCCTTCTCTTTCTCTCTCACTTTCTCTCTTTCAACGACAGCTTTTAGGGTTATTTACTTGCTAAAGTTATTTTTCTTGGGCCGGCCATTTTCTAATTTCTCAGTTCTCTATTCCCTCTCTCTCCCTCTCCTTTAGGAGCAAGGGGTGCAGAATGAGTTACACCCGGAGCTCGGCTCAGGGCGACGGAGGCAGACGGCTCTAAAACTCATTAGTTCCAGCGCTGAGCATTTTATAATCCGTCACAAACAAACAGGCAAACACCCAAGATTAATGGTTGTTCACTCGGTAAGAAAAAGGACCTAGGGGGAAGATTTTGGCCTACCGTGAGGTCTCACACACCAGCGTGACACACACGCACGCACAAACGCACACACACCCACACCCACACCCACACCCACACCCACACCCACACACACACACACACACACACACACACACACACACACAAACAGCTAAGCCAGTACAAGCAAAGGAGGGCCCAAGAAACTGACCGTTATTTTACCTATTTTCCTCTCCTTTAGTCTACTTGTCTGTTCCTCTTTGTCTCTCCCGTGCTTTCCAGTGTGAAGGCATTTCCATGTATCAGGAGGGGGAGAAGGATGTCTGGGTGAGGGGGGGGCAGGGTGTATTTGAAGTGATTGGTCATGAACAAGGGTTGCCTTGGCAGCCGCTGCCAGGAGCTAGAGACGATGGGGGCCAGGAGCTTGGGTGTTTTGTCTCTCTTGCGGACAGTGGACAGTGCCCCCCCGCCGCCAGTATGGCTCTACCAACGTGGCCAAGTCACAGTCAACACCCCCCCCCCCCCCCCCCGCCATGCTGCCTTGAGCCCTCTGCCAACTGCAATAACAGTTGATCACAGACAAGGACTGTCTGGGAAGCCACCCCAATCTGGTGCCAGGGTGGCACCCCCATGCCAGGATAGTGTTGGATGGGAGGGATGGGGGAGACACTGGATGTCCAGCCCCTACCAACAAGGACCTGGGGCTATGGGAGAGAGAATGGAATTTCTTAACTTCCAGTGCTTAATTGCCTATTAATGAGCTCATCTCCAGCCGTTGGTGTGGGGAGAGAACAGTGTAACGAGCCAGGGAACTTTCAGCAGCGGTGGGGCTTAAGGTGCATGTGTGTGTTTTGGGCTTCCCTTGATCAAGCGGGGAGGGGCGGGGGGCTCAGAGGTATGGTGTTTGTTCTCAGCATAAACAGTTATGGTTTCTGACATCTGTTGTGGTCACAGGGAAAGCTGCCGAAGCAATTAGGCCGCTGGATTGGCGAGGTCGGGGCTGGTTTATGTCGAGGGAGAGCAGGTAACAGGTCAACAATTAACATGCATATGAAGTGTGTGGTTCCTTTAACAAGTTCCTCGAGGAGTAAGTCAAACAGGGGCCAGGCTGAGGCAAAATGTAATCCCATGGCAAGACGGACGTCTGGGTTTCTCAGTGGCCCTGAGTGACAAGAGACAGGTGCCCGACGCCTGGCATGTGGCGGTTCCTCTGGGTTAGTGGACAGGGTTGTTCCCCCTCCAGGCTCACATTCCTTAGCTAGACTCCCCAAGTAATCACTGAATAATGTATGTATCCTGCATGCAATGCCCACATGATAATCAAATATACGAACTGATCCAGTTGAACTTTGACCGTTTGGAAAGCTGTAGGCGACGGGGGGAACGGTGTGAGCCGTCGGGAGCAACGCTGTAACATAACATTATGATTCAAACAGATGTCCTCTAATTAAACCTCAGTCCCGGGATCTGCCTCCTCACAGGCGGTACTGGCGAGGCGTCTTAAAGTCACGCTGACATTTAAAATTGAGCTCCATTAGTGGGATAAAACCACAAAACGAAATACAGGAATCCATCATGTTAGCGGTGCTATAACACTGCTCCCGCCGAGCTACGACAAACAATGCCCCGCGGCAGGCACATCATCAAGCACAGAGGCCGATGAGGTCTCCTATAGTTTCAATGGCCGGGCTGGCTATTTTCAACACCAGATGCTGACTCCTGAACCCCACCTCTGACGGGACAGAGGACGTCCACCATCGTAACGAGGCTCGAACGCAGCGCTTATGTAAACCCCGTTGGAGCCGGTACCGCCCGGCCCCGCTCTCCGTAGAATCACGGCGCTGTGTGCTGTATCCCCTCACGATGCACAGAGCCCCTGGTAATTAGAGAGGTCCTCGGTTTCCAGGCTTGACCCCCTCATTAGCCATGGCAGGCATCTCTCAGCCACAACACTTCAGCTTTCAGGAGTCGCATGAAGTCGCAGTCCTACGCGCAGCCCGAACAAAAGAATGACACCCCCCCCCCCCACCCACACACACACACACACACACACACACACACACACACACACACACACACACACACACACACACACACACACCACACACACACACACACACACACACACACACACACACACACACACACACACACACACACCTCTTAAAAGTGCTAGAAATTCCACAATGGAAAGTTTAATCCATCAATTTTGCAAAAAGGGGTTAATTTGCCTCGCTTATGCAAATAAAACAGCCAGGTTTCAATTTGTCGACATCCTCCTACACATACTAGGGGTGGTGCAGACGGTTATGCAATGCACAGACTTCCATTCACTTAATGGATGTGTCCCTGCTGCCGGGGAAAATAATACCCTGGGTAACAATGGGCCCAGATAATACAGTCCACCGTTTCAGACCCCATTTATAAATGCACTGTCAACAAATACGTGCCGGTTGCAAAGATCCCTACTGCAACCAGCCGATCCAATGGTCTAGATTAGTACCCCTGAAGTCTTATCTCCTAGTCCTAAACCCTATCCTTTGAGCAGAGAAAATCGCTTGGGGTTAACAGTAGAGTGATGAAGCTCAGGGGAGAGAAGTCGTTTTAGAGACATAGAAAGAAAGCTGAACTCGAGAGACAGTGTGATGCCCGGCTGTCCTCATCTCTTTAGTATGCATGAGCACTTCTCTTCTGACCGAAAGTTGTTGATCCAGATCAAAGGCTGCTGCTGAGCTCGGTTCAGTTCTGCTATCCAACCCAATCTACCCATCCCTGATCCCTCACACAGGGAAAAGCCCCCCCCCCCTTCACCCCCCACTGCACATGAAAAGAATATCCAATGTTTTCATTCTGGATATCATATTTTTCATATTGAAATGCATAGCATTTTGGGATAGCTTGAATAAGAATTGGGTCCTTAAAATAGTAGATTGTTTTTTCTGAAGAAGAGACATTGGTATTGATTTCCTTGTGATCTGATACTGTCTAAAGCAACCATACAAATGCATTTCGGAAGATCAATGCATTTTCGGTTGACTAATCGATCAATATTTTGGATTGGCTGTGGATCATAGGGTGGGAGGAGCAGACAAAAGCTTATTTCCAGGTATTTGTGTCCTCTGGAGCCTCATTTGCAATGCACCTTGTCAAACTCCCACATCACTCACCATTGTGTTCAACTTCATTCACCAATTACAAATGCTCTTGTTGAACCGTAACCTTTTGGTTAATAGTGTATCCTAGTGAATAATTATTTTAATTGATTAAAAAATCTATAATATGGATGTTATGGAGATTTAAGAGACATTCTTACATTCTGGCTTAAGCCTTCCTTGGTGTAGTTTGAAAGTCGCCATTTGCATTCCTCTCTATATGCATTCAGTCTTGTGCCATTATTCCTTCAAAACATCTTTGATTTGCATACACTGATGCAACCCAATTTAAATTAGAAGTTAATTCCTTTTTCTTTTTTAGAACATTTATTTTCAAATGCATCGTTGATGTGAATAATTAACGGCAGCTGATGCCATTGCCTTGATGTTTGGTGCCACTGCTTCACTGAGAATTTTAAACAGTGTTAGTTCAGTTAGCTGTGTGTGTCTGTGCGTCTGTCAACTTCACCAGGGACCCTCTAAGTTTGCTACGTGGCTGTTTCAACAGCATGAACTACAAGCTATTAATGTTGAGGGTACAACGCTCCTGTCAATATTCATGCACAAGTTATGTGGGTTGACATTTACAATGTGACAGATCATAAAACTTGTCGCGAAGGGACTTCCAGATGAGCCGGCATTGCGATACACTGGGAAACGCCGACCTAGCGATCAAGATTACATCTATTGAAATCTATGTATGTTTGCCAAACACAATTTTTTTTTAGATCTCTATCTCAAAGTCTGTCAGATTTGTGAAAATATTTTTTTGTTTTTGCATATTTAGTCAATGAGAAATGAAGTCTTCTACTGTTACGATTATTATAGGATTTTGGAATTGCCCAGATTTAGTCTTTAATGGCTGCTTTGTATTAATCAATACCCCCAAATACAGAGGTTTTGAATGAACATTGAGATGACATGTGACTGGGGCTGTTGTTGCGTCACACCAACAGTGGTCTCAGTCCACACACAGTGTTTGAGAGATCAGAAGTGGCCCTTGAGAAGACTGGGACCACCCTGCTGTAATACACACACCCTCTGGAATTGATTTGTGTGTGCATGTGTGTGTGCATGCGTTTGTGTGTGTGTGCGTGTATGTGTGTGTATATGTTTGTGGGTGTTTGTGTGTCTAGGAATTAGTTTGGGAAGTGTGAAACATGCGGGCCACCAACTGTCTAACTCTAACCCAATATGGAGAGCTTTCTTTTTTGTGTATTAAATATCTAATTTCTATGCTTGGCAGCTTAAGCTGCTTACTTCAGACCAGTCCTAATCCATCACTATCGGCTACAAAGTGAGCACTTGTTTCCTTTGCCCATTTAACTTTGTGTTGTTGTTTTGTTGGTTAGATGTCGTATGCTGCTTCGTCTGCCTCTGTTTTATCTAGTCCCCCCAGCCCTTCTGTGTTCCTCGTGGATAAATAAATTAAATATCATTAAGCCTGGTCCGTATTATGGCACCACCAGTTCCCCATGCGCCAGCTCACTTGGGAAGTGTTTGGGAATGAGCTTCTCATTAGGAGCTGTGTGGGATAGCTGGGGGAAGGGGAAGGGCTTTTGACAGGGAACGGCAGGTGTAGGAGATCTAGACAGCAAGATATGCAGCCAGGGTTGGGAACAATGGAGAGGGACCATAGAAAGCTGGAAAGAAATTGAGAAATAGAGAGCAAGAGAGAGGGGATTTAAAATTAAATAGAATATGAGAAGTTAGCAAATTAACATGTTTTCAACTACAGACTACTGGATTATTTAGAGAGTTGACGATTAACACAGTTAGTTTGAATGATAAGACTTATGGTGTAGTATTCTAATATATGATTGACAGGATATTGGTTCCAAACGTCCAATACGGTTGTTCACTGCATCTTTGAACTGAATTTTAAGCAAAAACTGGTAAAACCATCATGCAGTTCCTTAAATATTAAAATAAAATGTTGCTGCTTGGTTTCATGTTCAAATTTGCCCAACAGTTTTTTTTTTTTTTGACTCTGTTGCTTCCAATGCAGCTTCAATTGTGAGTAAATGGCAAAATTCCTTCTGATGTTTCATTTTGTGCATGTGTGAGCATGCAATCACACTCCAGTAGCAGACTATAACCTGAATATAAAAAATAGCAAAACACACTCCAGTCCTCCGTAGACTGCTACCATTATGTACTGATGGCTTCCACTTGGCAGAGTAGACAAGCATCATTCTGGCAAAATCCCTGCAAAGAAATTGCCAATTTAGCCAATTTATCTCCGTCCATGTCTCCCCCGCTTCGGAAAGTCCTTACTATAGCCGTCTCCCCCAAGGGGCGCATTCCATACTGCTTAACCCAGTCCTTGCCCCAACGCTCCTGGCCTGAGATCTGACATGACAGGCTCCCTTGTTTTTCTCCTCCACCTCGATATGTCGCCGGCTCTCCCTAATTTCTCAAAGGGAACACTCTGTCTCTCGTCCCGATGCCCCCCCCACCCCCCCCACACCCCTACACTGGCGCGTGGAAAGATCTGCGCCCCTAAATTAAATCAGGGACGTCGCAATTCCTCTCCGCCCGACACAGGCACTCCAACGGCGGTGTTATGAAATCTGGACTGTCAGAGGGAGTTAGCGAGCGTAGCGCTGTGACATCGCCATAGCATACCGCCGCCGCCGCCTACTGCACCTCCTCTGTGCTCCAGCGGGATAAATCTGTGCCTATTTTTATGGAGTTTGTAAACTGTGAGTGTGTAATCGAATGAGGAATGATGGCTGTTCGGGGGGCAGTGCAAGGGGGTGGGTTAGCGATAGCACTAACGGCGTGTGCGATCTTTGAGGTGAAAAGGTCATGAGCTTGAGCAGGGGCTGGTTTAAGGTGTGGTTGGATGTGGTGAGCATTGGTTGGTGGGTAGGGGCCAATGAGGGTAATAGTCGTGTTTCATTCTGGATGCAGTTTCTATATGAAAGATCGACAAAGGTCAATGACATACATTGCCCCTTTCCCACATAGTTTCCGGAAAAATTACTGGGATAACCTTCATGGCACTGCTAGTGATTTCTATTTTTCTCAGATGCAGTTTTGATTTTTCCATCGTGCCCCCATTCACACATGGTATAGCGATACCAAAATAGAAACGCTTATTAAAGTCAGTCTTGATTTTGTGAAATATCGATCCCTGTTCCCATTCACACTTGACCACATGCAGGGAATCTGATGGAACTTTGCAGGGTAAGACTGCATCTTTGAAGGGGCTTATGTGTGAGCCCATAAGAGGGTCTGAAAGATAGTGGGCTCCATATTTATGATATGCAGTGTTGGTTTGAGAGGATGCTGGGCTGTGTGGCAGCAGGACAACAGATGGATATTGATATTGTGATAGGAAACTACACAATGCCTTGAAATGTGTTCATTGCGCTTCAGACTTTGCCTGGTTTTATAGGCTACACTAAATTGAGGATTTTCTTTAAAGGTTGGGTATGGAATTCTCTTTTTTGGAAATTTTTGCAAAATTACTTGAAATCCTTATCATAACCCACTAACAGCCACTGAGTTAAAAAAACTGACATGAAAATCAAACAAGTCAATCATCTGTGGAACGGGCAGGGCTCGAAAAACTCCAGCCAATGATTTCCAGAACCACCGTGTGGCATTGGACAGTAAGTACGTCAATCAAATGGTCGTACGGCACTCCCCCTCCCCCGCTCCCCGCGCGTGACCCCTTCGTGCACGTACTCAAAGCTTGTGACCCAGAGCAAGCTTTTTTTGTTGTTATCCTGTGGTAGCTACTGGAGCTAGCTAACTAGCTAATCCACATTTGGACCTAGCGCTAGAAGACAACCCTAAACTCCAACCTAGCAAGCCTGGCTCGCTCTCGCGCATCTTTGTTCGTGCTCGTGCATGATGGTGCATCCATGTACCTGGAATGGGTAGGACCATTTGAGTTGTGTATTTTCAAAATCTGCTGGCGTTTCGCAAATCTCATACAGAACCTTTAATGATTGTAGATAAGTCAAATCAAACCAATTTGTCTTCTTGCTTCCTCATACATATTAGCGAAAAATCTCTAATATGTATTTTGTGAAAAATATCCTTCAGGCTAAAACAAAATAATCATCAAAACATTATGCCATGTAATGTTTAAAAGTATCGTGATATTTTTATATTTTTAGTGCCTCATGAAAAATTGAAAATACATGTACAAAAAATCATTAGGGGGTTTGATGAACAAAGATGGCACCATAGCATATCAATAGGATCAAGCCAGACATTCACACACACACACACACACACACACACACACACACACACACACACACACACACACACACACACACACACACACACACACACACACACACACACACATACACACACACACACACACACACACACACACACACAATAAGAAAGGCAATAGAAGAAGAATTTGGACAAGATACCATCCCTGCAGAGCTGTTCGATTTGTCAGTTGCTTGGATCCACCCCATGGTTAACCATTGGCCGCTGTCTGATTGTGTGTATGAGAGATGGACTGACATAGAGGGAAAGAGAGAGAAAGAGGGAAAGAGAGAAAGAGAAAGTGAGAGGGAGAGAGAGAAACACAGAGAGAGAGAAATGTTAATGAGGGCAGTGGGACGTGAACAAACCGCTTTCTAGCCTAATGAATACATTCAGAGAGAGAAAGAGAGAGGGAGAGGGATAGAGAATGGAAATGATGTGGGGCACGGGGGAGAGGGTAAAGAACGGACTTTAGGGGTCACAAACTGATTCCACATGCAAGTGGACTGAGTGACTCACAGGGTTGAGAAGTATATATGTATAAGCATGGTGTCTGTTCGTATGTGTGTATGTGTGTGTTTGCAGTTTTGCTTAGTCATTGCTTACATTCCACATGGGGGAGATGTCAAATGCACCATCTGTACCACAAATGCGTAAGGTCTAGATTTCACCCTCAGGTATAATCGCCTATTAAAGATAGACTTAGCTTCATACTGAGCTCACCTATTTGAGAGGCTTACTATTCTGTATATTAGACTGCTTAGTCCCTTAACCATGCTAAGAGGGCTTTGGAGGAGGCTTATTATGCACGCAAAACACAAGTCATTACGGAAATACCATTATTCTGGTTCCATGGCTCCATCTTTGGCTTTAGTCCACAAAGCATGAGAGCAGGGAGAGCAGATGTTGCCTAGCCCTCAACAGTGATACAGGTTACAAGCGTTATACAAAAAACAGAAGAGGGTAGCCACAGCGACGGTAGTCACTGTTGGCCTGAGTTCCGAGGTCACAGGTACTTTTGCATGATAAACATCTGCACAGGAACACAAACACCCGATGGAACCAGTGAGTTGTCAGCATTCAAAAACAACTGAAACCCGCTGGCATATGCTGCTGCCAGGTGGGCTTTCTCCTAGACTCAGGACAGCATCGTCTCAGCTATCCTATTGTGATTACCAACTGTGCAGGGTCTCATGTTTCGTATGAAAATCTGTAGCTATTTGAATTTATCTCCAGACTTCTCCGTATGCAAGAACACAGATGGCACGGTTACATGGTGTGTTTGGGTAAATGTCATGATTTGATGATTTGGGCATTCTTCCAAGTGTAACCATTGCATTCTGCAGCAGCAAGAAGCCCATCGGCCACACCTCCCTATAAGGCACAGTGCCCTCAATTGTCTCTGTGCACTGACCCCCAGGAAAAAATAAAAAGCTGCATTTCAAAAATGGTATGGACTGTGATGTGGAGATTATTTCCTCCAACGCCAAAGCCCTAGAAGAAATGACTTCACCTGTGCACATCACTCGTCGGAAGCACTCTCTCTCTCTGCAGTTTATATAATTCCTGTAGCAATACCATACAACCCCCCCCCCCCCCACCCCCCCCCACACACACACACACACACACACTCACAGACACACACACACACACACACACACACACACACACACACACACACACACACTCTTTACCCTCTACAACTCCTCTAATCCTTAGGCAACACACAGTGAATAAATCGGGGAAGCAGGTTTATACCAGCACTCCATAGTAACTGTGTGTATGTCTCTGTGTGTGTGTGTGTGTGTGTGTGTGTGTGTGTGTGTGTGTGTGTGTGTGTGTGTGTGTGTGTGTGTGTGTGTGTGTGTGTGTGTGTGTGTGCGTGTGCGCATAGAAGTGTGTGCCTAAGTTTGTGTTTGAAGGAGTGCACAGCCAGCCCACGGTTGTTGAAAAGCAAGTGGGCACAGCCTGCCAGGATGTAACTTAACCTATGGTCCAATATGACTGCTCCCATTTAGCTCTAATACCGCCCTCTGCATCGTGCGTCCCTTCAGCACAAGTTCATCTTATCTCCATGCAGACACTACAAGGAAAGTCCTCCTCTGTAGGCTGGGATTTATTTCGATTTTCTTAGCACAAAAATGTTTCCTTTCTCGCTCTCTATTTTCCGTCGCACATTTCTTTGTGTCTGTGTTTTAGTGAAGACGGATCAACGCAATGTATAATGGTGCTTAGCACGCCACCAACAAATGAAGTGGAGAAATTCCCGTGGAGGAACCACGGCAGGCCGGGTCGTTTTAAAGACTAGTCGGGTTGGAGACTTGCCTCCATCTACAAATCGTCTCTGCCACCACCTGCTAGTCATCAGCCCTAATTGTACAACCTCAAATGAACCGTGATAACTACTTTAAACTTATGTACTGCCAACCGCAAGTGATTGTAGTACTTAACAGTGCAAAGCCATCATTAACTAACTGGTTATTAGAAAATGGTCCGTATTAATCAAATCAAGTAAAGAGCAGATCAATTCAAAAGGTGACCTGCAGGCCTTGAAGCGTAAACCACGTAGCGAGAAAAACACATTGATTGGCGCATTGCTATCCATGCTATCTCTGTCTAAATGCATATAAGCTGGAAGGGTTGGGTGTGGTGAAACCATTCATTTTTAATGGAGTCATCCGCGATATATATCATCTGCCCTTTTTCTGTTTCTCTGCTTTTGTAATGACAAATCTGAGCTATTTTGAGCACAACATGTAAGCCACAAATTAGGAAACGGATCAAAACAAGACAATTACCACCTTTATGCTGCGTCCTTTCCTTTTGACTCAGCCAAGTGAGCCCAAATGGTTGGAGGGTGGTTGAAGACTGGCTAGTGGTTAATTACCTCTATCAAAGCCTGCTTCCTCGCTGAGGCCACGGCCCCGGTGGGTCCCCAGGGGCCGATTAGAGCTGCACTGCACGCCTCCTGGATCTCTACCCCGCCGTGAGCATGGTGTACACACACACACACACACACACACACACACACACACACACACACACACACACACACACACACACACACACACACACAGACACAGACACAGACACAGACACACACACACACACACACACACACACACACACACACACACACACACACACTAACACTAAAACTAACCCTTGATTCACCACACCTGTAAAAGTAGTAGGTTAATAGTGTAGGGACAAAGAGCTTCATAATGTTAGCCTCTGCATCAAGCCAGACAAGCTACAGACAGCTAAGCAGCCCGGGACGACAGACAGGGGAAGCTAATGGTTAGTTGACCTCATGATAAGAAGTGAAAGAGAAGAGAGAGTTTCCCCCAAAAACGTGCAAATTGGTTTGGTGAATAGCACAAAGCCAATCAAAAGTTGAAAATAATTATAATCATAATATAAGAGAACTATGATTTTCCTGCTAACATTACAAAAGGATGGATTACTGTTATTTCTTGTTCGGTGCTAGCAGTGTCTCCAAGTATTTGTCCATTGGTAAACAAGCAATCCAGGCAAACTAAACCGATTTTTAAAACAAAGAAATACACGATCCAATCACAGGAAAGAGAGACTAACAATGACAGTGGGTAGTTCAATCAGCGGCGTCCTAAATGAACTGCCAAAGCTACTTGAGAAAACAGTTTCAATGAGACTTTACAATTACAAAGCCGCCCCAATGTACCTCAGCAAAAATACAAACAATCATAGGGCCCTGCAGGCGTGTATATAAATGTATTATTTTGTATTATCCAGAGGAAGCCAAGTGAAAATATTTAGAGTGCAGCGGTGAGAGGGAGAGGAGGAAAAGAGGCGACTTGTGTGTTAGCGAGAAGTGAGAGAGGGAGAGAGGCCTTGAGGAGACTGAAAACAACAGAAAGAGACAAGATGGACTGAAAAAGTGAGGAAAGAAGAAAGAGAGTGACAGAGAAAGACACACAAACCTATACTCACCAAATCACTAAATGGGCCACTGCATAATCACACCCGACGAACGTCAAGCAAAAAACCCTTTTATTTCCATTACTCTATTTGCCATGATGGATGTGACTTTCATTGTGTGTGTGTGTGTGTGTGTGTGTGTGTGTGTGTGTGTGTGTGTGTGTGTGTGTGTGTGTGTGTGTGTGTGTGTGTGTGTGTGTGTGTGTGTGTGTGTGTGTGTGTGTGTGTGTATGTGCGCGTGTGTGTGTTTCCCATGCGAGTTGCTTCAATGCCTGCCCACAACCATTTTTGGACTTTGGATATATATTTGCATGTGAGTGATTATATGTGTCATTTGAGCATAGCTATAATCAAGGCTACAGTACATTAATGATAGTCCACCATAGCGTGTGCACGGTACTAGCCAATGACTGGTGGAAGACCCAACGGAACACCCACATCATGCGGGTCAGGTACGATTACTAAGTGGAAACTAATCGATAGTGTGACTTGATTTTCTTTCCCACAGGTTGTCCTTGTACTCCCTCTGCAATCAACACACACACACACACACACACACACACACACACACACACACACACACACACACACACACACACACACACCCAGACACACAAGCAAAACTGGTCGTTATCATGTGCATGTGTGCGCACGTTGAACTGTTTAATCACTCAGAATCCCACACCCCCTTCTCTGGTAGAAGTGTTTAGCGTGCAACACAATGTTGTGTGTGTGTGTGACACAGACAGGACCACAGACCTTGAAAGGTGTGTGTGTGTGTGTGTGTGTGTGTGTGTGTGTGTGTGTGTGTGTGTGTGTGTGTGTGTGTGTGTGTGTGTGTGTGTGTGTGTGTGTGTGTGTGTGTGTGTGTGTGTGATAAGAATTGCTGATATCACCCAGTTGGTCTTGAGAGGCTGTTTCCTCCATGATGGTTAAAGCCTGCTTGAGCATGTGGACCCTTATGGATGTTGTATCATCCGCCCAAGATCAATCTCTGACCAAACTGGAACTTCTCCCATGGTGAAAAACATTATGACTTTGTACTTTCGTTGCCTTTAATATCTTTCCTTCATTATCCTTATATTAGCTATCATCCACACTCCCTATCTCTCCCTCTCCCTCTCTTTTCCTATCTCTCTCCTCCTTTCAGATTGTCTTGTTTAATTTGTCTCCCACAATCTGTTCGGTGCTTAATAGTGGGCATCACTCAGGGGCAGGTAATTGGGACACATAAGTGAGTATGTATATGCATATGTGAGTGTGGGTGCGGCCAAGCCAGGAAAAAAGATTGATCTTGCGCGCAAGCGCACAGACTCACACAGACACACACAGACAACTTTGCTGCTGACCCCTGCTACAATGAAACGGCCCCAAAGCCAATTACCTTCCATATAAACGCTGGTATTCAGCCCGCTCCGCTGGAACGCCCACGGACGCTGCGGCTCCTCTGCCCTGTTTACAGAGGCTGTCCACCTCAGAAGATGGACCAACACACACACACACACACACACACACACACACACACACACACACACACACACACACACACACACACACACACACACACACACACACACACACACACACACACACAGGACTACACCCCCCCACACACACACACACACACACACACACACACACACACGCACACACGCACACACACACACGCACACTCTAAGACAGGCCAATAAGGGTGATGCATAGACCAGCATAATACCCGCAGCTATGCATTTTTGGATGCAATAGCCTCAGCAGACATGGAGCTTATGAGTGAGAGGAGGGTAGAAAACACAGACACACAGGCATACACAACCCCCCCCCCCCCCCCAACAAACAAACGTACCCCGCACACACACAGCCAGGTCTGCACACGCACGTACATGGACAAGATAAATAAGCATTTGGTTCCTTTGCTTTCTTATCCCTCGGTACTCGGTGTTGAGAAAGCAGGCATCACTAATCAATGCACTCCTGTTTTACATTTCCCAAAACCACCGTGGGAGTGAGGGAGGGAGAGGATGCTGGTTGAAAATGTAAAATAGCAGCTAGCAAGTTAAGAGTTTAGAACTCAGTTCATCGCTAAATCCCGAATGTCATCGGACAGCGTTTCTTAATGAGCTATCGATTCTATACAACTCCCCCGCCCCTAACCTCCTCCCTACTACAAGTCAGGGAACCTGCCTTTCCACCTTTATTTCCTCAGCAACAAGGTCTCTTGATCTGAAACAACAAAATCTATGGAAGGAAAATGGGAGCAGAGGGGGAACAAATAAATCTTGAGCCTTTTCAAATATATTGACAAAGCCCGGCTTGCAGCCCTGCCCCACCCTGCTGATTTAGAGGTGTGTTCTGACAAGCGGCACCGCATGGGTGGAGAGCAGAGAACGACAGTCAGAAGCGGTTTGGCCGACACTGTATCAACAGACTGTGCCCAGGGACCTGGGCAGAGCGGCTATTTATTAATGTCAGCTGCAGGAGTGCTAGGCTCATATCTGCGGCCATGGACCAGAGCGTTTCTGAGGTTTGGGGGTGTGGTGGGTTTAGAAGAAACATGACACTGACACACCGCCGCCTCTCCATCTCTCCCTCTCTCCCTCACTCACTCACTCTCATAGAGGCCAAGCTTCCAATTCCCCCCTGTCCGGCTTCCATTTCACACACCTTTTCACACACACATCGTTTCCGGTCCACCATGGTGCACCAGTGGGCTCGAGAAGTTATTATTGCGACAAATAACGACAATAACGTTTTTTTACCTGCCTCTGAAGAACGGCTGATCCATCTGAGATGCCCTCCCACATCAACTCCATCAAATGGGCTTAATTCAAGAGGATGAAAACCAGATAAGATCGGTACATTTTGGTAAAAGTAGCAAGCAGCTCAGAGTGGTCTGCATGACGTCTACAGTTACGGGATGAAAAGGGAGAAAAGGTATTTGCTTGCCCTTTTTCCACAATGTTTTCTTGACCTTTATTGGCGTGGGGCTGATGCTATTGGCATGGACATGGATGGGTGACCTGCATGTCCTTCAGGTGGATCGTGGACGGGAGCATGTGCACGCACACACAAACACACACACACACACACACACACACACACACACACACACACACACACACACACACACACACACACACACACACACACACACACACACACACACACACACACACACACACACACACACACACGACACACAAAGGATCGATGGATGGCCATCTGCTCTGGCAAGGGTTGGAGGTCCCTGGATGGCCATTGGTTGGTGTGGGCACACTGGATTATTCAGGGGGGCTGGGCCAGAGTACCGGCGGCTGGGATGTGCACGAAAGCCAAGGTCAGTCGCCACAGATTCGCTGACATTGACTCGGAGAGGATTCATATCACTTCTCGAGAAAAGCAGCCCACCTCGTCCCTTTATGCGCTCAATAGATCCATGTCCCTTCTCACATTGATCCATCATGAATCGATGGCAGTCTCTTCTGACTGGTCCTTTTTAGTGAGTGCACCAATGGTCATATTTTGGCCAATAGCTCTGGATGCATTATTTAGAGTTAGAGCCATCCTTCATAGCAAACAATGTCTAATGCATCAGCAATCCACATCCCAGCCAATTATGTCTAGGATCAGTAGGTATCACTGCATCCTTTTTGCAGTCATTGTGGACAATATGTCCCCATATACCAGTCAACCAAGGATAACAATGTGAAACAGACCCATGGAATATCACATCACCCATACGCATTCGGTGATCACTGAGCAATTTCCGTTCCTCTACCTTCCCCTGAATGTATGCCAAAACCGATATCCACAGCTCACTGGGTCTAAAATTAATTATTGCGAAGTGAAAGAAAAATTATGACCTCCCGTTTTCCGATGGACGTTTTACACAGATCATGCCGCTTAATGACTCAGGGCAACCTCTTTGTCACGTTGAATCACATCCTCCACTACTCATTTAGAGTGTCAGGGTTTTTGTTCAAACTACAAACGCCCAGAGAAACCATACCTTTTCATGTCTCCCAATGCTTTCACAAAGAGCCTGTGTAAGAAGGGGGCTTGAGATTGAACTCAACAGGGATGTGCAAAACCCAAGAATTAAGCAGGTCTCGTTCAAGTCGTTACCAGTGATCAGTCATGGTCATTGCTAATCTAAAAGGGAGGGATCATTATATAAGCAGCTGTGTCTTTGGAGATTTTCTTTGGAGATTGTAAGTAACACCACCTCTTCCCAGGGGTTTGTGTAGGCTTCTTGCAGTGGGGATACGTTTACCGAACCAAAGAGCTCCTTGATACTGAGTCTGTAGCCATAGCAGAAGTAATGTGCCCCTAGTGAGCTTGCATACACACCCCACACAGACACAGACACAGACACAGACACAGACACAGACACAGACACAGACACACACACACACACACACACACACACACACACACACACACACACACACACACACACACACACACACACACACACACACACACATATTCATAAACTGTGCGAATGCAGTAGTGCATTTATTTGAACAAGTGTTTATCTACTTTAGGCCATGTTTCCCCTGTGTTTGTATTTGATAGCGTACATTTTTGTAGCACCTCAATACAAGTGCTGACCACTGATCGTACGTTTGAACTGTGAGACTAGGAGAGTCTTCAGATAATGGATGACTTCTATCCTTAAAACAAAAGAAAAAACAGGTATATGAGACACGAGAGAACGAAAGATGAAATTATAGCGATAGACTATGTCAAAAAAGGGAAAAGCAAGACAGAAATGAAGGAATTAAAGGCGAAGCATGGATTCGGTGTGTAGATGGTGGGGGGTTGATGAGCTGGAGATAAATCAGTCATATTGTTATCGGTTTGCGTCTGAAATATTGTCCAATCACAATCTCTGTATTGTTACATCATGATTTGTGTGCAAATTATGCCATGCATGTAACAAATCATATTTGTCATCATGTGAAACTCCAAGATATAGAGTGTGCGTGTGTGTGTGTCTGTGTGTATTTGTGTGTGTGTCTGTCCGTCTAGGGGGTGGGGTGAGGGAGGTAATGAGGCAGACAGACTGACAACACCAATGAGCATCTGGAGAGTTGCTCCTCTATAGGGTCCTATCACAACAGCTATTCCAGAGCATTCCAGCACTTGCCGGCAACAATAGCTGGCACATAGTTGCACACCCTGTCCCTGTCACATGCACACACACACACACACACACACACACACACACACACACACACACACACACACACACACACACACACACACACACACACACACACACACACACACACACACACACACTGACCGCACATAGACTTCCACATGCGCACATACAGACAAGACACACGCACACAGACACACACAAACCTGCAACAATGGTATCAAAAAGAGGAGACAAAACAGTGGGAAAACAACAGGCGACCGCCCCCCCACTCCCCAAGGCTGGATGAAGAGGAGACACACTAAAGAAGCACCCCCAACCCACCTTACACACACACCCACCTCCCTCTCTCTCACTCACTCACTCACACACACACACACACACACACACACACAGAGGGTGGGGAGGGAGGAGCATTGGCATTTGGCACCAACAGACGCTCACAAGCCTCCCCTGGGAAACCCAAAACATGAGGGGGAGAAGAGGAGAGCGGAGGGGAGGAGGAGAGAGAGGAGGTGAAAGAAGAGAGAGGAGGAGAAGAGGAAGGGGAGAAGAGGAGAGGGAGAGATGAGGAAAGAGAGGGGAGAGGAGGAGAGGAGAGAGAGGAAGAGAGGAGAAGAGGAAGGAGAGAGGAGGAGAGAGAGGGGGAGAGAGATGGGTGAGGAGGAGAGAGAAGGGGAGAGGAGGGGAGAGGAGGAGAGAGCGAGGGGGGAGGAGAAGGAGAGAGGGGGAGAGGAGGAGAGAGAGGGGAGAGGAGGAGGGAGGGGAGAGGAGATGGAGACAGGGGGAGAGGAGGAGAGAGGGGAGAGTAGGAGAGGGGGGATGAGGAGATAGAAGAAGAGAGAGGGTGAGGGGGAGAGAGGGGAGAGGAGGAGGAGAGGAAGAGAGAGGGGAACGCGCGGGCGGGGAGGGGGACGGTGACGGGGTGATGGGGCCAGTCTCCCCCAGCCTCTCTAGAGCTTAAGGGATGCAGAGGGAGAGAGAACGGGGGTGAGGGTAAGATTGAGAGTGAAAGAGGCGAACACAGACAATGAAGGAAGGGCCGCCTCCCTTGCTTCATTCTTCCCGCTCCCTCTGCTCCCCCTCTCCTCCCCTTCGTTTCATACAGGGTCACCAGGCTCAAGCCGCCACATTCAAATACTTCATTCCCCCGCCCTTAAAACACACACCCTCCAGCACCCCCACCTCTGAAGGGGGACAACATTTTTTTGTGTTATTTCTGTGTGGGTGGGTGGGTGTGTGGGTATGTGTGTATGTGTTGGTATGTTTGGGTGTGTGCGTGTGTGTGTTTCTTGGTGTGTGTGTGTGTGTGTGTGTGCGCCTGTGTTTGTGTCAGTACATGTGTATGTGCGTGTGCGTGTGTGCGAGGGGGGGCAGCCCGCTAGCAGTTCACGACAGAACCCCCCTTCTCATTCCAAGCCGGTCCCGCTAGGCTCCTAGCTGGGGCTTCAGCGATAAAACAGGTGGATAGAGGGCCGAGGCAGAAGTGGAGAGGGAGGGTATAGAGGGAGAGTGGGGTGGGGCGCAAAGCGGTGTGTAACACGCAGCGCGGCAGAGCGAGTCCACAGACAGCTGTTTGGCCGCCTGCCCGCCCGCTGAAAGGTGAGACCAGGGAGTGGGGAGGGAGAGCAGGGGAGCGCAGGGGCCAATATAATAAGCAAAACAGATGCGGGCGCACGCACAGGTAGCAGCGTTGAACGTGTGTGTGTCTGTGTGTGTCTCTGTGTGTGTGTGTGTGTGTGTGTGTGTGTGTGTGTGTGTGTGTGTGTGTGTGTGTGTGTGTGTGTGTGTGTGTGTGTGTGTGTGTGTGTGTGTGTGTGCGTGTGCGCGTGTGAGTGTGTACACCACGTAACAGAGTAGCGTCAATAATTCAAATGCAATAATGTAGTGTCCGATTATTCTCGGTCCGTATCACCGCTTAGGCCTTCATCAAATACAATTCCAGTAAAGAGGGTAAAGTCCACTATAGAGGACTGGATCTCGCACGCATACGCGCACACACACGCACGCACGCACACACACACACACACACACACACACACACACACACACACACACACACACACACACACACACACACACACGAACACATACACAAACACACACACACACAAACACACAGAGTTGAGATCCGCTGTGCTGGCCACTGGGAGCCTTCAAGCAGAGGACGACCCCTGCTGTGTAGCCTACCTCCATACTTCACTGTCTGACAAGTCCGCGGGCCACAGCAAATGAGTCTTAATTAACTAATAGGGCTAACAATCCGTCTCCTCTCTCGTGCTGGATGTAGCGTGTATCCCCTGCTCGAAGGTGTTCATGAAACATGATAAGGTGTAAAATAGTCACCCGTTTGTGATTTATAAAACTGCATATCAGGAGCCACAACAGAGATGTGCTTATTGGGCGTCAATGAGGCAGATATGTGCGTTGGGGGACAGCTTTCGGGGCCTTATATTCTTATTAAGAAATATACCTACCCTGCGTGTATTTGTCTACGCGTGAGTGAGTGGGGGGGACCTTAAACAGCTATTAGTCCTGCTTTCTAATATACATCGTCACCAAACGTATGCACATACAATTATACCTTCCACAAACCAACTTGATCATCTCTATGGGCTTGAGCGGACAGATACACCTGCTTCTGCAAATCTAAACGTCAAAACGAGCAGGCTGCAGCCGAGAGCCGACGCAAATAATTCTGCAGTCTAGAGGAACCGCAGATTTTTTACGCCAATCGTTTCTACACATTCAACACTATGTTATTAAGGATTCCAGAAGCACAAGGTTTCGCACGGTCAACCCGAGCTCTAACCCTGCAGTCCAGCCGTGTCCCCCTCGCGTCAAAGCCCGGGTCCGGGGACGCGTCAAAGACCGGTTCCGTCCGGGGACGCGCGGAAAACCAAATGGGCTCTCCCTGCTAGACGCGTCGTTGAACCCAACTTTGCCGGAAGGGTAACGTTGCAATTTTAACAGATCTAGTCAGACATCTTTCAGCATTAGAAAGGCACAAGACCCGTTGGGGTTTGCAGATAGCGATAAGATTGAAGGTGGTTTGCGGGCACCTTATGAACGCGTACGCTGTTGGGCATCAGACAGAATAAACGCAAAACATATTGAATCATTTGCCTGCAAATTACCCGCTTTTTCTGCTCAGTTTAGCAAAACAAATCGCTGGTTTGGGGAATCCTTTTACCGCATTCCTCTCAACCCCCCGCTGCACCACTCAGCATCAGCCTCAGCGGAGAGTACCGCTACACTGACTGCGAACACCCAACTTTCAGTGTCAATATCCGCAGCTAAAAAATAATCACGTTTCTTTCATCTGGATGAGGGTTAAGACCTTCGCTCTTACCTGTCCATCCTTAGGTTAATATCCGTTTTATCTCAGACTGTTGGCTACTTTCTGGGATCCATAGAAGTTGGGAGAAAAGGTCCGGTTCAGTCCATGCAGTCCCTCCACTCAGTCAGCGGCAGCGCACTCTGACTACAGCTCGCTTTCTCTCTCTTTCTCACACACACACACTCTGCAATGTGCTCACAGTGTGTGTGCAGCGCTACTGCTACTGCTGCTGCTTGTGCTGCCACTGGAGCGGATTCGTGTGGTGGGAGGAGGAGGGGGTGGTGGTATGGTGGAGGGAGGGAGGAAGGGGTGCGGGGGGTGGTGATGCGCGAGCACAGCGCAGCCTACTGGAGTCGAGGCCTCAGCGAATGAAATCAGTCGAGTCGCATTTAATGGTATGAATTCTGCAGATCGCCTCGTTAGGTATGACATCATGAACATTGGGGCTCCTGGGAAAAACCTCAGAAATCACATGCATAACGGACATCGGACAGTTATATGCACATGAATAATACAGTTTCCTACAAGTATGGATCATTTAAATTAGCTAAATAAGTGTTAAAGCCAGCAAGGTATTTTGTGATTAAAGGGATAATCCGTGTTTATAGGCATTTGCTCCCCTTTAGCTGATCCTTTGACTGCAGAGTTGTAGTATCATTGGTCCTTTTCGTGTGAGGGCAATACACTTGTAATTGCTTTCCAAAGATTTCCAATGTTTGCTGAATAGTCGCATAATCAAAACGTGATTGTATTTTGTCTACAAACACAGATCATTCTGTGATACGCCGCTGAAAACCCTCCGTGTAGACCTGGCATAAGCTGCTGATAATAGAACATAACATTTAGTCTAAATATTACACCGCCGATGCAGAATTATCAGTGTGTAAAACAAACTACAATGTTGTGGTGTGTGCTCGTGACTATTTTGAACACATTGGTATTCTTTGGAAAGTGCATTCCCCCACATGAACAAGAGCTAGGCTACACTGCAGGTCAATAGCAATGGCTAAAGGAAAGTAAATGCTAACCAATCCAACTTCTTTTCTGGACGCAAAATTATGAATTTCGAATAAAATAACATGTCTCACTTAACACACATCCTGGCACGGGAATCTTAAAAAAGTTTTCAGAATATATATATATATATATATACATATATACATATATATATATATATATATATATATATATATATATATATATATATATATATACATATATACATATATATATATATATATATATATATATTATCTTGTGAGGGTGTTGAGTTATATCAGCCTACAGAATTATATAAGCCACACTTGAATGCACAACATTACATTATATAGCAACTAGCAGTGCAATAGGCCTACTAGCCTTCAATATTGCATCCTAACCCCTGAATTCTCTCCGAGGGAAGCTTCCAAACTGACTCTATTTCACACACAATCCAAGTGCTGCCTATATACTAGAAGTCAAAACGATAACAATGCATGTTTTTCCTTTTACTTTTCCCTTCCATATCATTCAGAGTCCTGCTTCAGACGGGGGGGGGATGAGAGGCAGGTGAGTAGTGGAATCGCCTGGGCCCACACTCACCCATCCATGGAGATAAAAAACGACTGAGTGGCCACCATCCATTACCGCTACTACCCCAGAGGCTGCTCTCTCCTGGACAGCCCGAGACAGAGAGTCCATCCAAATAGAAAACTTGGTTGTTCCGTCTCGTCACTCGTCACTGCGCATCGCTACGCTGCCACCTCCACCCAACTTATTATCCGCTGGAGTTTGGTTGTTGTGCCATTCGTGAGCATGGTGTATGTACATATTCAAAAGGTCACACAATTAAGGGTGTAGTCAGACCTCGGGGGACAGTAGCGCACACAAGACACCAGCGGCACTAGTGTGTCAAGTGGCATTTATTCCCTGGCCCTCGGGCCATTCTAACCAATCACAAATAAGTGATGGCTCTAGTTATATTTTCCAGCTAACCTCCTCCCTAGGCAGTCCCATCCCACAATGGGACACCTGGAACGAGGTGCTCCTAATGGGTGTGCTAGGGGAGAGAGAGCGCCATGTGCAAGTGAGCTTCAGAGCGAGCGATATCCGTCTCAGGTCCATGGGACGGGGTGCGAGAGAGGGAGGGACTTTCGATAGAGTCATAGCCATCGGATATTCCTTTGTTCAATTAATACTCCATATCTATTCTCCCCGACTTTGTGGTTGTTGTCTTCCTGTCATGTTCCTGTTCTTCTCGCTCCGGGAACAGTAACGGACAAACTGACAGCCCATGGGAAGAAACAGAACGGAAACGGCCTCACGGTAGACCGCACAAACAATAACATTCATGACCTTCTCTCAGCCAATTTTCAGCAGAGATGGTGCTACCGCCGATGCTTGATTGTTAATGTATGCCAAGTCGCTACTGAACGGGTGAGTAAAGCTTTAGACTGTGAGCCATCCATCACCAATGTCTACCAACAAGCAAACCAAACCACTTCCAAGTGAAAAAAATATATTTGCCTTTGGTACCAGAAGGCCTGTGGTGGGTGGTTGTTAAATGAGGCTGCCAAATTACGGAGGAAGAACCCAAAATCCAATGATATTTACTGGGGCATTGTTTTTCCTTTGTGCTATATGTCAATTGCCATAGAGATGTTAATTGAGTCCTGCCAAGCTACAAGGCGAGTTTATAGCTCAGCGTTCCAAAAACTCTCATTCATCACCGGGGGAAACTCAAGAGGGATCCTGAAAGGGACAGAGGAGTGAAATGAAGTGGAGTGAAAGAGGAGCTGCCAAAACACACTCGTTCACAGATACTCACTCATGTCTCCGCTTGTTGGGGATACAGCAAACCACCAACATCTCACCTGCAAACCTGCATATACGGGGACTTTTTCAGGGTTCCACAAGTGACTTAATTTGTACTATATTAACAGACTAGGTTCCCGATGAAAGCGTTGTAAATACATTAGGATATGGTAATGTCCACAGCGTTGCAGTGGACAAGCTGAAATGTGTGTGTTTGGAAAGAGACAAGAGGAAGTGTGTAACTCTCTGTCGGTAAAACCTTGGAGATGGTGACCCATTAAACAAATATCTTAAGGGGGTTTAGTTCCGCCTAATGTCATTTTGAATAACTCTTCTGGCCAACAATCTCTGTCACAGATGCTTGGTGACGTTTAAAACATAACCTCAACTAAATCTGCATGAATCAGAAACTCAACTCGCCGGATCATAATAGCTGCCTTTTGTAGTACCCTTATAGCAAGTGTAGACAACTTTGTAGAAAACAGCCATAGTAAGCTCTATTTTGAGAGTATCAAACTGAGAAAATCCAACATCTCCATTCAGGCCTCACTCCACAGCTACTCCCTTTCAAAACACATTTAGAAATACGTCTGCCTGGCCTTGTGGAAGACTCGGGTAAAGTTCATGAGTGAATAGGAAGACTGCGAGCAGGTAGGCAGGTAGGTAGCTAGTCATAGAGGTGAGGTAATGATTAAGCCGGCTTATTGCAGGACTGAGACACCCATAGAAACCACATTGTTTTCTTGTAATTTATTGATTGATGTTGCGATGTTAAGATAATATTCATTCAATGTTTTACAACTTTAGATGAGGAAGTGTGCTGAAAAGATTGTGATCATAAAAATGTAAAAGTCCTCCACAAGATCAAGAGATTTCAAAAGGTTGTTAGATTATTCTTTGTCTTTCTTTCTGTAGCGACATCTCTTGAGATGTCGCGTATTTTGAGGCCTGTAAAAAGTTTTTAAATCATAAATATATGTAACAATTCAGAATTCATGGCCAAGGACCAAGAATGTTTTCTGAGAATGGTTTCAAATAAGTGTCATGCAAGATGGAAATCGATAGATTAATAGAAAGATTTATGGAAGATGGATGGATGGATAGATAGGCAGATATATAGATATTGATGCATAGCCAGATTGGAAGATAGACGGATTGATATAAAAACATGTATACAGACAGACGGATAGTCAGACAGACAGATACAGATAGAAAGCTAGATGGATCGACAGATAGATAGATCACCAATCTGGTTTCTAATAGGGAATTCAAAGTTTCAACATGCCAGGTGCAATCTTATGCACCCAACCGATGAAGCAGCCTCTGAAGCTTGGCACGTCCACCGTAGGAGACAACCTCACACTCCCTATTGGAAATCGTTCATTCTTCGATGTGCCGTTTTATTCATAATTTTCAGGTGTAAATAATCCATTTATTTGTCCTTCTTTATCCCTCCCAGCACTGATACTTATTCACAAAGGACATGTTTTAAATTGGTCCCATCTGGCGTTGGTTGTTGGAATTATAAAGAACCCAAAGAACACAACTGCTGCTTGAAAGCTTGATCACTAGCATTGTGCAAAGCTAGGCTGTTATACTGGGGCTCTCCCATTGTGGATCTGATAAACAAGATGAGCATTAGCATATTGTTATTGCAAAAGGCAGTTTGCAGTTTGGCTTTCCAGGGCTCTAATCAGTGATATTTTCCCCATCCGTTCATTTTTCTTTTTAATGTGCAGTGAATGACAAGGCCAGACTGTGGGGCTGAAATGATATGTGTTTTATGACCATTGTCGCTCCTCGACGACTTCCGATAACAATTTACAACCCCGGTCTGTACCGTCTTGGTCTTTGAATACGAGCCTCTGAAATAACTACCGGGCGACAGCTAGTGACCTTTCAAACTCATTTATGATTCCCCCCCCCATCATTATTTGCAGTAAATGGTGCAGAAAGCCTAAGCACATCTCTATCAGAGTCCAACACAACTGGATCTCTGTATGCCAACAACCTCTCCCGGTCACCCCCTCCTCCCCTCCCTTTCCCCGTCTCCCTGGATCTTCCTTACACAATCACACACTCTCCGATTCTGTTCTCCCCTTCTCTCCTTCATTCATCCCCCCCTTTGTGCAGTCTCTTTAAAGCATGCCTGGCATCATATAAGGTGACCCTCTGGTGAGTAGAGTGGAATAGTTCCTCTATTCCACACCAGGAGATATGGGAGTTCATGTCAGTCCTGAGTGTGTGTGTGTGTGTGTGTGTGTGTGTGTGTGTGTGTGTGTGTGTGTGTGTGTGTGTGTGTGTGTGTGTGTGTGTGTGTGTGTGTGTGTGTGTTTGTGTGATGGCATGTTTGTGCGTGTGTCTGTGTGTGGGGGTTCCATGTTGTATCCAGTGAACTGACAGCCTCTCCTGTCAGCCATGTACGTTTTCTTTTTCATCCAGATTTTTCCTTTTTTTCCCATCTTTCTTTCCCGCCTTGATGTAATAAAAAAATAAACGGCGTCCAGCCAAGCGCAGCGTGTCATATGGCGCATATCGCGGGTCCCCTGCCCTGAATAAACAAGGAGTGAAGCGTGTCCACCCCTGACATGTGGGACGTCTCCTGGCAGGCGCGTACGGGGACCCATGCGAGGAGCCGTCGTGGTCACCTTTCATTCACTTTAATCGGCAGGGGGCAAGGGAGCACTCCTCTCAGAACCCCATCCAGGCGCCCGCCTGGTGTCCATCAATATCATCAAAGTGTCATTGAATGAAAGAATGCATTCAAAGACCAGATACGAACACACTTCTCCCAAAGTGCTCCTCATACCCCTGGTGACTGGCAAATCTTCTGAACATTTCCGTCTGCATCTTGAAGAGAACATGCAAAACAAATTGGGTTCACTGAGGAGACATTAGCTTCCCACATTCTAGACTTCAAAAATACTCAGTGTAGACAAAAGCAAGGGGGATGGACCCAGATTTAGCCTGACTGGATGAAGAGATTCAGCTTTAACTATCATGTCATGTATAAAATAATGTCATTATATCTCTGTGAGTCATTGATCTTGTCTTCTTTATGGACGCAGGAATCTGATTGTTCAGTGGATAAAAATATATAAAACAGGACTCCTCTTTATGCTCCAACGTTTGAGCTTTGAAGGCTATTACATCATCGTTAGCCTCATTATTAATTTGCGTCACAGCGACATCACTTCTAATGACAAAAAATTCAAGCACCTAAATCACAACATCTTTGTTCTGGCCATTTACTGAAAGTGGGACGATTCCACACACTGTTTGGCTGACATATTTTGATTTTACAAAGCCCCTCCCTGCCCTGACTTCATAAAAGTGACCCTCACAATGACTTACGAGCCGTGCATAACACAGATAATAATATCCCACAGAATTGCAATTCAGATGGGCTGAAACACAATTAAATCCAACTGTTCAGCACTTCTATGGATCCATGCCCATGACAAAATATTACAGTCTGTTTATGAAGCAACATCCTATTGCCAAAATATGGACGTTATAATGAGCTTGGAGCTTATCTGCATTGTAGGGGTGAGGGTTGGAATGTAAGAATCGCTTTTGAAAGGGGAGTGCTTCTCAATAATTATTTGAAACAAAGCAGGTAACGCTTAAGAGTTGTGAAAAGAGAGCGCAGAGGTGAGCAACTAAAGAAAAAGTCCCTTTCTGGTCGGTTACTTACTCTCATATTTCTCTGTCATTGAGAAGCATTTCATTCTTCCGTCCTGTGATTGACGCGCAAAATGTATTCCCCAAAACAATCAGGGCAAAATCAAAATTGTCTCATACTGGCAGGCGCAGTCAACTCGAAGAATATATCGTCAGAGTAAATTGCCCCCTTTACTGATGGATGAGTGTACTATGTCTAACAAACGACAGTCAAATAATAACTCTTAAATTGTTCCTACACCTTCAACAACAAAAGTTGTATCCTCTCGATTTACTAAAGACCACAGTAATACTATCTGTTCAAACTGAATGTAACAATAGCTGTTGTTACTTGCACAAACCACTCGTTGTTGCATTCCCTGTCATTTCTTGAGCCAATAATAAACCGTAAATAAATATCCCATATCTGGTGCGATCTCTGAGTTTAGATTTGAGTGTGTGGTTACCCCCTTAAAGGCTGGACATGAAATCCGATGATACAACAACACAAAATACCAGGTTTTAAATAGTGCTGAAAGAAAACACAATTCAGAAGGGGTCATAGAAGGAGAACGGCCCGATCAGATAAATATGTCAGGCGTTTGTGAGGGGTGGAAGTGGAACTGCAGGTCCCTTGGCCCTTTCTTGAAACACATATGTATGCACCATTCTGTCCATCTGCACACACCTCTCTCTCTCACTCTCCCTTGCACTGCCTGTCCCCTCCATTCACATAACTTCTCTTCCATGTTTTGATCCTTCCCACCCTCTCCCCCGCTCTCACCCTGGGAGTGAGATGGCTCTACCTCAATCCCTCACCTTCTCCGGTGCCTGCCCTAGTGACATCCTACCAGCCAACAAGGTGTTATGGTAAACCCCGACACCTAAAGGGGGATTTAATAATACAAAATCAAAAGCCGCTGACACTGCCTTGGCTGATCCACATGGCTGTTATTACACCTGGGTACTTTCAAGCACACCTCTTCTGACTAGTTTATACTCCCATTGCTGACTTCTCGCCATTTTCAAATGAAATAAGAAATCTGTGTTTGTGACAGATTTGAGCAATAATATTGAAATGGATATTTAATTAAGGAGGGTTTTTCAAATATAACCTGTTTGGAGGAATAGGTACATCTGCTTTTTAATTTATTTTAGGATTAAATTGAGGTTGAGGATAACTGTTTTTCAAAAAATAACACGTACATTTCGGAATATCTAACTGTTGGAATGCACTGTTTGTGTATCTAAAGGTTGTAGAAAATAGCAATGATCTCAATCCCATGAACCATTTGAATATGTATTTACCTCTAACATGTGTATTACCATTTTGAACAACCATATGTACTTAATGTCTATTCTCTCCCCTTTTCACCTCCTCTAACCAAATTCTGAAGCTCAAGATGCACTCTGTACTCTGGCCTTCTGGAAAGTCCATCTGTGTGGGGACATATGGCCAGATTCTGTTGGATTGACGTGGAATGGCCCTCTGCTTGGTTATTTAACACAGAAACCCCAGCGTCTGCTTCCACTCCACTAGAGAATCCTGTGCATTTGATCTCTGTACTTCCTGTAACCAAAGCCAATGTCGGAGTCCCTCAATGTCTTTCAGTGTGTATTCTCGGCACCGCAGAGGTTTCAGTTTCTGGGTTTTTTGTGCAAAGGAAATGGCGGCGGTGATGCGTGTGTTTTGTGATATCTCCCTAATGTGTGTGTGTGTGTGTTTTCTGTTCGCTCCCTCCTATGTGTGTGTTAGTGTGTGTGTTTTTTCTGTTCGCTCCCTCCTATGTGTGTGCGTGTGTGTGTGTGTGTGTGTGTGTGTGTGTGTGTGTGTGTGTGTGTGTGTGTGTGTGTGTGTGTGAGTGTGTGTGTGTATGTGTGAGTGTGTGTTTTCAGTTTTCTCCTGCCTATCATGAGCCTCATGTCTTTTACAAGTATATTGGCCCGTACACACTGACACATAAACACACACTTGTGTAGGTGTAGCCTCTGGATGTGATAATATGGGGCCGTGAGCAGTAAGAATACACTTATCACTCCTGGCTATCATGGTATTGTTGACAAGCCTGACAGCGGTCCCTGCCCCTGACATTGTTATCAGTCCCCCCGTATACACGCAGGGCAGACGGACAGACAACATGCCTTTGTCGCTCCCACATGCTTCAAATCCATCAGGGACCAAGAGGGGACAGGGACTAGGCAGGCATCACAAACCACACACACACACACACACACACACACACACACACACACACACACACACACACACACACACACACACACACACACACACACACACACACACACACACACACACACAGACTGATCAGACTGACTGACCTTTTGGGCAGGGACATTTACACCTGTGCCACCATTCAAGAGGGCATTTATTTCTTTAGAAGCAGTTGAAAAGCCGGTTTTCGTTACAAGCAGTTTTCTTTGTTGTGGTGAATATTTCCCTTTTCACATTAGTGTGACAATATATCTAGCATTCAGTAAGCTGGTTAGGATGTTCATGTGTTACGTTTTTACAACTGCCCAAATGCAATTGCACTAGCAAATCAAAAGGTAGTAGTTCATCATAAAACCGTTCTGGTCGTAATCTTGCACATGGACCAAGAAGTACAGCATTACATTTCCCTCCAGGTAGTTATTAGTAGGTGAACAATAATGTCCTAAAATAAACCATGACAACCAGCCAGAGGTGGGAAGTAGCTAAGTACAAAAACTTTGTTACTTTACTTAAGTACACTTTTTAGGTACCTGGACTATACATGAGTATTTATTATACCTTTTATATATTACACAAATATCTTGCTTTCTGCTCCCTAAATTTTTAAAACAGTATCATTATTTTTATTTAATGCATTTGAAGGGAATCAATGATTATTATATTTTGTATCATTACACCTTCCCAACATCAAGACAGATTTAAACGTAAATGGATGGGAAAATAACACATAGAAAGACGATTCCTTGGTAAATGACGGAGACGAGAGGGGAACTCCAGCTGAGCTGATTATATCAGAGGAGCACAACAGTTAGTCATGAAATGGTCAGCCCAAATGTTTCCTATCTTAAAGTAAGCTTAACCAAACACTTTAGCTTACATCTATTAGTGCTCTTCGATCAAATTCATTGATCGAGCAGCAGAAAGCAAAACATGGTGAGTCCTGCGTTGGAACAGCAAGTGACCTCAATGGTCCTTAATGCCTCTTATTCTGAAAAGTTGTTCAATCTGGATCAACATGTTGATTGGCAGGTGGAGTTTAGCCTGGTAGTTTGCTGATGGTGCACATCCTAAACCTTCTCGTTTATCGGTAGGCTCATTTGGGGAAAACCGTGAGACAGTGACAAAGCAGCAGAACTCTGAAAGTTGGAGAAATAGAAAACAAACGGTCTAAAACAAGCACTGAAGGGTTGCATATGGAGGCCAAACATACAAATCCAGCATGCAATGTCAGTGTGGAAAATGAATTTTTACTGCAGTCATCACTTTTGTTCACAATTCTCTGTAACTTATTCTATGCAACTATCACCTTTATTATTCTTAACTTTATCCGTTAGGCCAAAATGCATTTCTATTTATTTATTTATTCATTTGATTTACTTTCTAAACCAACTCACAACCCTTTGTCTGTGCAGAGGCAAACTTCCTCTCCACCTTTTTTTTTTAATGTAATAGGTGGAGTGGAAGTGACGCTTCGATTGAAATAATTGGTGCATAGCTTTAATTATTATTACACGATGATTTTAAGGAAGGGAAGGCAGCAATGAGAAGCTTATAGTGCAGGGTTAAATTTCTCTCAGCAGGAAAAAAGTAAACTTTGGTGTAACATACTGAAGAAAGATAATCAAACGGATGTCATTAACTTTGGTAGAGTTTTAGAGATCTTGCTCCCTGTTTTTTTTTTAATTGACAAGACTAGGGTTAAAGACCGATTACTCAGTCAAATTCATGGTAGAATCCATGGCATTTAGTAATTAGTTTAATTGTTTGCCCTCTTGAGAACCCACAATTGAGTATGTATGCATTATTTGCTTGAGTTGTTTTCTAGTACTCATTAATAGGAGGCATCAATCAATGTGAAATTAAGTTTCCTCTGGGCATCCATCCGTTATTGTTCCCCTAAGTTGAACTCTGGAAATATTTTCCTTGAGATTCAGATTTGTAAGTTACATTGAGTATTGGGCTGTTGGAGGCTGCACTGAACCCCATTTTGGGGTTCACCCTACTCCATGCTCCTAATTTTTCCATTCCCTTATTCAATTTTTTTTACAATAGGCTAAACATCTCCAGTTCCTCATAGTTCCGTAAAACCAACTGTTTTCTGATTGAGACAGATGACGATGGGCCCTTTTGCTGTAAATAACCAGCAACAGTTTACATTCTGATTTTCCATCTCGTTATTTTTGGGTCCTGTGTATGAGTTCATCACTGGGTTTGTACGAATCTGTTACGGTCGTGTGATGGAATGCATTAGCAGCTGGGCTTTGAACTGAGGCGCATAAATTAATGACATCTAGATTAAACCATTACCATTCCAACTCTATATTCTGCCGCATCCACGGCCTCACGGAGAGACATAGAGAGTGTGTGTGTGTGTCGGTGTGTGTGTGTATGTATGTGTTTTTAATTTTCCGGACCACACTCAACTCCTCTGAACGCATACATCACTGGAACTGAAGTTCCAAATGTAATCATACCATTGTATTTCCACATCGCAACATTCTGTCTTCTAGATTCTATATTATGTTAAAAGCTGCAATCGGCACAAAGTATCCCTTTGGGCACGCAAACACATGCACACACACACACACACACACACACACACACACACACACACACACGCACGCACGCACACACGCACGCACGCACACACGCACACGCACACACGCACACACACACACACACACACACACACACACACACATAAACACACACACACAATTAACTCTCAATTTGTCTTTCTCCCATACAAGCACACACACACACACGGACAAAGCTGAACCACCCTGGATAGGCTGTGCATTCAGTTTGAATTAAACTATCCAGTTTGGCCTAATTGAGAATTGATCTGCAAATGTAAATTGAGTTACAAGTGTAGGTTGATAATTAAGCTTGACTCCAACCATCATAATTTTTGGGACAGCTGTTCATGCCAAGAACCTCAGCCCACAATGTCTTTCATCAAATACCTGAACCCATTTGTTTCAGCTGTCTTATCAAATGTCATCACAAACCCTTTAGGAAAAACATTTATCCTTGTTTAAATCTCGACAATTAATTTGCATAATATCGTTTACATGGATTTTTCATACAAATCCGGTCATAACCAGCAGTGGAAAGGAATAACTTAGCTTTAAGTCAACTTCCTGGCAGGGACTAACGTGACCCATTTTCTGTTTAGTTTCACCCTCCTGTTTTTAGTTACAACTTGGACATTCACAGCCTTGCAAGCTACATTTGGAAGTAAAATTGATAGTGAAGCGATCTACAAAACACTGACTAGAACCATCTAGAACCATCCTGTCATCCGGGCCTGTCACTCAGTCCTGCCTTTCCTTGATGGCCGTTCTAGGGTAGGGCAGTCACACCAGGGGGATGTTTAGGAAATGTCATTTTCCATCATAGAGATGACGGCTTCAGGGAAGAACGAAGATAAACACTGTGAGGATTTTGTCAACAAGGTTCTTCAAAGCGGGTGTATCAACAATGGCCTTCGTGACACACGGCTGACACCACGTTATAAACAGAGCATCTCAGTTCCCTCACGTAACACACTAGGTTTCCACACTATGTCACATCGAAAAAGATGAGCTAATACATCTTCAAGCCAAAATCAGTGGTGCGCAACATCTGACCATGTACTATTGGGGGGATCATGTCGACTATGAAACATGGGGTAGGTGGTTTGAAGTGCTAATTTGCCCTAGTGTGGGGGAAGGAGCAGGCGGGTCAGAGGTGGTGAATCTCAACTGAGGAGGGAGCACTCAAGCATAAACAGAGCCTTGTGTCCCACAGCGCCGCCCGACCATTAATAACAGACATCAATGACTTCCATATGTCTGTGTTTGTATGTGCATGTGCAAGCTTGAATGTATGGCCTCCTTGTATTCTGTGTGTAAAGTTCATCACTGTATGTATGCATGCATATGCTGGGAGTGTGTGTCTGTGCATGTTCATCTGAGTTAAGCAAAACTTGGGTGTCATGGAGGACTCCCTGGGGTAATTGCTTTCAGTTGTAAATGGAAACTTTCAATTCAAAGCCAATTTCGAAGTCAATGTGAATTATACTCCACTAAATAAAGTCTGGCACATACATACAGAGAAAATGTGACCAATGGAATTTGACACATTTTATGAGTCACTTTCGCTTATGGCCAATATATTAAAGGTTGCGTAGGTGATTCGCTTTTTTGGCCATTTTTGGAAAATTACTTGAAATCCTTATCATAACCCGCTTACAGCCACTGAGTTAGAAGTACTGACATGAAAATTAAACTTGTCAATCATCTGTGGAACGGGCAGGGCTCGAAAAACTCCAGCCAATCATTTCCATTGCCACCGAGTTTCATTGGACAGTAAGTACGTCAATCAAACGGTCGTACTGCACTCCCCCTCCCCCGCGCCCCGCGCGCGACCCCTTCGTGCAGTACTCGTGACCCAGAGCTCGTGACCCAGAGCAAGCTCCTGTTTGTTGTTATCCTGCGGTATCTACTGGAACTAGTTAATCCACATTTGGACCTAGCAGTAGAAGACAATTTCCATGGCAGACAAGACGCCACAATCCCCACCACCACCACCACCACCACCAGCAAAGAGAAGGAAAACTCTTTTTCAGAGAGTAATTGATAATAAAAACGCTGAAAGAGAAAAACTGAAATCAAGAATAATCCTAGGCGCTGCTTTTGAACGTTGGCGGCAACTGAAGGACGAGAAGGGTCTAAAAACCGATGCTTGTGTGGCGGTTGACCTAGTTTCAAAGTTTATACCGTTTATACTCGGTAATACCGGTGTTGAGACGAGTGTATTACTCGGTGTGAAAATGTCCACACCGCGGCAACCCTAGTGAAAACCAGGACTTCCAATACAATTATATGAAACAAACATAAATTTTCTAAAAATAGTAATGATTTATGTGACCGTTTAATGTTTATAACATCTGGTGCAACCATAGCCGCGAGAACGTATTCTCAGCAGGGGGTGCTGGAAAAAAAAAACCCGGCCTGCACTAGACTCGCAACTCGTCACATTGATAAAAAAGATATATAGCAGCGCAGCTCAATTACACCAGTGCATGCGCGCACAGTTGAAAATCGATCGTTGTGTTCACTTCCTTCACACCATGGTTCACATCCAGCTGCTCACAGAACAAGTTTAGCGCACCAACGCTACCCTCACACTTTTTCATATACCGGTAACCTTTTTTCAGCACTAGGACATATGAGCATTAAATAAATGCTGCGTCTCAACATGCCTTGGACAGCAGCGAGGATGACTCGCTTTGCCACGGGCCGAAACAGTTCGGAGCGACCACAGCCAGAGCGAACACAGCGGGGCAGAGGAGTGTCAGGAAGTCTTTGGTGTACACATCAGTACGGCCTATTTGCACTACTGTTTAGTGGCAATGCAGTGTTTTATTCTATGCCTTTTTATTTTCGTATATTATTTCAATTAATACAATTTATTTATTCATGAAATCAAGATCTGGTCTTCAAATCTTTTTTCCAAATATAGGTCGTATTACAATGGGGTTTGTGTTTATATTCGGACCAATACGGTACAGCGGACGCTCGCATGACGTTAAGCATTTCCTGGTGCATAATGTGACGCTTCAGAACCTAAAATCCCGTTTCTCCCCGTTGATACGACAACACATAACCGGCGTTTTCAGAAATCTCCACTTTGGTTTTTAGAAATGATCGTTTTCTGTGATAAGACAGGGCCTCGGACAGGGGGTGTTGCAGCACCCCCAAAACCCCTACTTCCCGCGGTACTGGGTGCAATTTACAGCTGAATGTAGTGCCATGTTGTTAAACGAAAACCTACGCTAGCCTGGCTCGCTCTCGCGCATCTCTGTTCGCGCTCGTGCATGATTGCGCGTCCAGGTACTTGGAATGGGTGGAGTCAGAGTCAGCGTTGAAGGAGAGGGGGTAGGACCATTTGAGTTGTGTATTTTCAAAATCTGCTGGCGTTTCGCAAATCGCGTACCCAACCTTTAAGTACAAAGTGTGGCCGATTAGTTTTTAAGTGAATAATAACTACATTAAATACAAAAGTAAAAACACAAATTAAATCTGTTTCCGTTCAAATGTTCATTGCGTCAGGGAAGAGATCTGCGATGTCAGATTTACATATGCAATGGCAAAGGCCTGAAATACAAATTTTATTGCATAATTAGTGGCTGGATGAATAGGTGAGACTATACGCCATTAAAGGCCACATATATTTCATCGCTACGTACTTTCTGCCAGCACAAGATCTCCTACTTGACCAAATTATTCACAGCAGTGGGTAGCAAACGCGCCATGTTTTTCTTGGCTCATTTAATTTAGATTTGGACAAGAAAATGTGACAGTGTGGCCAATCACATTGTTGCATAAATCTCTTTGCTATGTGGCGCAAGTTATCGCTTGATGTAGGCCTAGTCGATAGGGTTGAGGGTAAGGTTTAAAAGCTATTTTATAAAGTTTATGTTTGAGACAGATGAAGGCAATTCCTAACTAGCTCAACTAAAAAGACCATTGGTGATTCGTGTTTTTCATATGCAATATCTTAATGATCTTCCGCTATCATTTCAAATTCTTTATTTATTTTTCGTTTAAATATGTAAACGTCTATACAAGTAACCTAAAATACATATGAATGTAGATAGTTTATATTAATGTCAAGATTCCTGTCTAATTGGGTGCTGACTACTTAATAGTACTAACTCATTGAGGTATTATTGGTAGTTTGGTCTGAAAACGTAAATGTATGTCTTGAAACATAACACGTGTGGTTTTGAGGGACCTGGAAATTTGACCATTAGGTTGTTTTGCTGGTTCATCAGGTTGCTCTCAAACACATCTGTAGTGTGACCGTTGAACAGTAAACAACTTCAGACCCTAACCCTTTGCTTTCTATGGACCACATTTCCCCCTCCCCAGCCCTGCTGCTTACAATAATAACCACTGCTCGCAATACTCAGGCCAAGTTTGGACCATTTTGATTCATCACCAGCCTCAAGGTCCTTGATCTGAAACCATCCATCAAACCTCATGTCATCTTTTCCAGTCGTCCCCCCCCCCCCCCCCCCCACCCCCAAATCCCCTGAATGTCCTGGTTTTGTGTTTTACACAAAGAATAACTATTGTGACCTATCTGTCTTATTTCCATTGATGGCAAAAAAGACAAGAACGGTTGAATTAGGCCTACATTTGATTGTCGTTCTCAAAAAGATGAAAAACGGCATGTAACGGCTCAGCAGAAATCTTCCTCACCATTAAGTTAACCAATCATTCTTCTTCATGAAAACAACTGAGTTAAGTAAAGCCAGGCAGTGAAAGTAATTGGATTCTAAAGTGTAAATGCTAAAAAACGCTTTCATTTCCTGAATGATTTTGATCCCAATCAGCAAGATAAACAGAATTACCATGTTGTAAGGCACATTGGATTATATATTTTTTTATTACTCACTCAAAAAGTACCCCGAGATGGCTACCACTGACAGAGAATATCTCTTCCTGAACAAAGACAAACACAGCAGAAATCATAACGGCCGACAAGATGTCTTCTCCTCACTTTTCTCCTTCCAGTTAGTCGTTGAACCGGCTTCGAGTCGTACATACGTTTTTCTTATTTGTCAATGCTCTTTTTTCCTGTCTGCGGAAGGCAAATCCTAACTAGGTCAATTGAAAAGACCAATGGTGATTAGCATTTTTATGTGCGAAATCTAAATGTTAATGTGCAGAACAATCCTTCAGGGTGGCAGCTGCCTCCATTGATAAATAACAGCCACTACACTTAGGGCCCTATCTTGCATCCAGAGCAATTTACTTTCTACACCGACGCATGTATCTTTGCTAGTTTGCAACCTGCGCAAAGCCGATTTCCCCCCGCAGCAAACCTGCGCCACTAAACTTGCGCCCTGAGAGGCGCGTCGGTGAAAAGCAGAGGCGTGTTCCGGCGCAAATGATACATGGTGCTATCTTACAGATCGATAAAGCAGTTGCGCAACTGACCGACAATTACCTGGTCTAAGTGCACTAGCGGATAGTGCAGTTGGTGTTGCTATTTTGATGTAGGCCTACCATGGCAGGTCGGAACTGCAACATGCTTACACACCAGTAGGCTATACACATTACATACATGCAAACAATTTGCCTATTTAAAATATTATGATGATGATGTGGATTGTGCAAACATTTTTCTTCCATAGGGGCTGCATGAATGAACACTTTAGTAGGCCATGCGTTAAAGTAATAATAATAACAATAATAAACTCAAACAAAGTAGGCTACATCCAAGCCTTCCAAAACAAAATCTTGTTTTACGGTAAATGATAACGTTGGTTAAATTATTTGGGAAAGAACAGCTGATACAGCGGTAATAAGTTGTATTTAAATCAATGCATCTGCAAACACCATATAGAAAACACACAGACATCGTGTGCAAGTCCATAACTTTTAGGATTTATGAGAATTTGATCGTGAGAAAACAGGCGCGCGTGTGTTTAAACACATGCAAACTAAACACGTAACGCATAATACAGTCCATGGCAATGCTCATTAACGGGGTAACACATGCATATTAGAAACATAAGTCGATAACGATAATGTATACAATACTGGTAAGAAACTATGTGTGTTAATGTATTGCCGCATATCATTAAATAGACCAACAGTTGCGGCCACATGCAGGATCGCATATCATAGGCTATGTGTTTTAAGTTTTCTTTGCCGAAATTTACATGACGACTCAGTAGCCTATTTCGGAAGATGGCGAAGAAAACGTTATTCCATGTGTGAATTAGACTATATTATTTGGCCACAAACTGAGCCATTTGAAGTTTGAAATTCATGTGGTCATGAGGCATCTCTCTGATCGGAGACTGCAAATGCGCAGTCAAAGTATCAACTTGTCAGGTTCAAATGCGCTCATGGCTCTTAAAGGGGATGAGAGATGGCACTTTCATTGGTTTATTGCACGCTACGCCCAAACCACACCTACGGGTAATTAGGCTACTTCAGGGCAACCTTTTTTAGATTTGCGTCGGGCGCTATGGTCATTTATCCGCCGGTATAATAGGAACAGCGGCAGAGACCGGACGAGGTTTACCAACGTGGCCACGTGCCTCAACATGCCTTTAATGGGGTTAAAGCTTTGTAAAATTGGAGCGGATTTCTGCCACAACACCCATTCAAATTGGCTTCCTTAGCTCCAGCCGGAACCATCTAAATACGAATCTCTGATTAGCAAAAATAAAAGAAAAAAAGAGCCACTCTTTAATTAATATGCAGCAATGAATTCCTTATTATTACATCTCTAGTCCTCATTGGAAGGGGGAAGGGGGTGAGGAAAAGAGGGATGGTGGTTTTAATGGCTTTAAGAAGGCCATCTCTCTCTTTTTCTCCCTCTCCGAAATACAAATGCATAAATCATACACGCAGGATAATTAGTGCAGTGAGACAGGGCGACAGTCGTAAATGGTTTTCGTGGCTGGATGGGGGGAGGTGCTGCACAGGGATTAACAAACGGAGGGGCGGAGAGGGGTTTGTGAAATTTAAGAGAAAGCATCAGCTAGAGATGAGCGGAAAATACACTACACCGCACAGTAGATATCAGAGGCTGCGGGCAACTAGAAGGGCACTGGTTCATTATCCACTAATGGAGACCATCAACATCCCAGGCAGGGGTGGACAGAGGTGAGGAGGAAGAGAGAGGTGAAGTCTGAGTGGGGCGTCTGCACTGCAGAGAGCCCGATACAGAGACAGAGAAAATACACAAAGAACAATTCTGGCATTGAAGAAAATACAGAGAGAGAGAGAGAGAGAGAGAGAGAGAGAGAGAGAGAGAGAGAGAGAGAGAGAGAGAGAGAGAGAGAGAGAGATACAGAGAGAAAGAGAGAAAGAGAGATACAGAGAGATACGGAGAGAAAGAGAGATACAGAGAGATACGGAGAGAAAGAGAGACACAAAGAGACGGGGAAAGATTGAGAGGGAGAGAGGGATAGAGACACATGGAGAGGGAGAGAGAACAAGAAATATGAAAGTGAGTTTGTTTTGCCTGGAAGAAATATCATATTGCTTGTAGTGGAAGAAAATAAAGAATCAAGGAAAGTTGGGCATTCTGGATAAGAGATATTTCGGAAATTGGAGATAGTTGAAAGTGAGCGAAAAATACCAATTGTCGGGTCAGTGAAAATGAAGGCAGGGAAAATAAACTCTCCAAGGATAAGGAGACCGGCCTTTATGATAGCAATATTTTGAACTGAATCCTTTAACTGAAATGTCACCATGCATAGATTTGCCTTCCATGCATGCAGTAGCTTTAAAAAACTCGCAAGCCTGTCAACCGGCAGTCTAGCTCCTCGCTGACAAACAGCGTTCTACCGTGATGCGCGGCAGTCCTGGTTTCTTTATGCCTGTATGTATAGTCGGAGATGGCATAACGTCACCCTAGCAGGGAGAATATGGATGGCAAAGCGTCTGTGAGTGGAGCCTAGTTAATTTATCCCTCCTAGTGCCTGCCCCCCATCCCGATGTAGTTGTTTCATCGCCCGCAGAACAAGCTCTGAACCACTAATTTTATTTTATTTACTCTGACGCCTCAGTGGACGCAAACACACACACTCTCCCTCAACGGCTCTGATCCCCAACACCTGTCAGCTAACCAATGTTAGACCACTGTACACACAGGCACATACACAGGTACAATTATCTAACACACACAACATGATCTCAGACACACAAACTCACACACACACACACACACACACACACACACACACACACACACACACACACACACACACACACACACACACACACACACACACACGCGCGCACACACACACACACACACACACACACACACACACACACACACACACACACACACACACACACACACACACATACGTTTTGATCGTCACAGCACTTGTCCTTTCACTGCTGTTAGACTGCAGTTCACTCTCTCACACACACACACACACACACACAATCACGTACGTACGGACGCACACACACATGAAGACACTTGGAATGGGCGAGACAAGAGTGAGGTGCTCCACGAAATGGCAGAATATCAAACTGAGCAAACTCTCTCGTTCATTCTCTCCACCCACGCAGCCAGACAGAGCCAACACACACACACTGACCCACATCACTCAGCAGTTAGTCAACGATACAGATATTACCAGCCACTCTACACCCACACTCCCTCACATACCACCCTGAGTAGACAGGCTCTCTCCAGCCCCCCTCCACACACACACATACAAACACACACCAGGGTAGTGTCAGACAGGCACTGCTGCCACCATGGACCCATGAAGAGCTCTTTATTCACCCACTCAATGTGAAACCGCCACTACAGCGTGCACACACACGGGCGTGCGTGTGTGCATGCATACATGCACAATATAGACACACACAGGCAAATGGGCATACATGTGCACTCATCCAACAGAATAACACACACACACATGCAGTAGGCGTATTCACACAAACACGCACGCGCACACCCAACCAATACAACAGAAACATAAGCAAACAAAGAGAGGAGCTGCCAACGCGTCCGACCGAAGCGAGGGGGTAGGACCCGGTGTACGGGCGCAGAGCTGCATGTGCAATGGCTCACGCAGGACACTTCCCAAATGTAAACCGAGATCTTAAGTGTTTGTGTTCGTCTGTGAGAGTGTGAAACCAGAGATGAAATCAAGGAGCTGGATTTCCTGTCTGCGCGTGACAGGCTGTTGGGTTGGGTTCCATTGAGAACAACATGCCAGGTGTGAATCAGCTGGTGTGTGTGTGTGTGAGGGCAGGTCCGGACCCCCTGTCACTAAATGGATGACCGCCCCACTTTCGTATGCCCACACATGTAAACAAAGACAACTCGGGCATACCCACACGTGCACACAGCACACAGAACGCACACACACACACACACACACACACACACACACACACACCCACACACACACACACACACACACACACACACACACACACACACACACACACACACACACACACACACACACACACGCATACACACACACACACACACACACATACACACACACACACACACAATGATGCTGCGGCTAATGAGGTCAGGTCTTTCTGTTAAAAGACCACTGCCTTTTGGGTTTTAGGGTTTTTTAACAGCTGTGCACCACCACAGCTTATATAAACAAAGGTGAGTGCGCGCACACAAACACACACACACACACACACACACACACACACACACACACACACACACACACACACACACACACACACACACACACACACACACACACACACACACACACACACACACACACAAACAGACACACAGAAAATATAGCTCCAACATACATACACACTCTCACTACTTCCACCAGTGATGTGATTGCTACCCTCATATTTATCTGCAGCCCGTGGAAACACATGGCATCTACTATACTAAGTAAAGCTCTCCAATGTGCACCCATACACACAGGGACGACCACATGCACAGACATGCCGTAGACAGAGAGAGGGAGGGAGTACTAATGAGGTCAGGCCTAATGGCTTGGTGCTCCTTCTAGAGTATTTGCACTCCAGAGGGAAGCATGCACCTGCAGGCCATTTTGGCTTCCCAGTGTAAATGCTCCCCTCATTCCTCCTCCCAGACACAAAAGCACACACTTTTTTTGCTCATCTCCGTTTGCCTGTGCTCAACCACACTTCCAATCCCTGGTGTGTTTCATCCACACCCAATGCCTACGTTCACCTCTCTCTCTCTCTCTCTCTCTCTCTCTCTCTCTCTCTCTCTCTCTCTCTCTCTCTCTCTCTCTCTCTCTCTCTCTCTCTCTCTCTCTCTCTCTCTCTCACCAGATAGCTCTAGTCATAGTAGTGGCAATACTTTCATGTAACATAGATTGGAGCTGTGTGTGGAATTCTGATCCCCAACACTCGCGGGAACACATGTTCACACACACACACACCCACACAAACCCTTGCCCAGAGGGGTCTCCCATCTCATGAGGGATGCTCTCCCAATGCGCTGCCAACTTAACCCTGTCAGCAAGATGGCTGTGCATGCGCACGGGTCATTATTGCAACGGACTTACTGTAGCTTCAGGTCTCAGAACCTGTCATAGGTCACGTTTCACCAACACCTAACAGTTATATCACACCTCCCTATAGATGGCGGGGAGGCTGGAGGTGATTTGGACGCAGTCCCTTTCATCATAGCCCCCCGACCCCTTGTCGCCAGCCATCACCCGTCTGCAGGCCAAAACACACCAGACTAATTGACCACATTTGTGCTCAGCTTCCACCCCGAAAAGGGATTTCTTGGGGAGTATTATTCTCTTTCTGCCTCCTGACCCCTCCCTGTATACCTAACTGGAACACTCCCCTGTGAGATATCACCTTCCTGAAACCCACCCCCACACCTCCTTCAATCCCCTCTCCCACGCGCTGGCTTCACTCGCGCAGAATATAAATCAGGCCTTTAGCTAGCTCCCCCACAGCTACAGCAGCATTGCTTATAAGGCATAATAGCCCAGGCCCAACCCCTGCTGTCTGATCCCTTTGGTTCCACACCATTCTTTCTTTCTTCTCTTTTTGTCATTTGAAAGTCAGTCTCCATCACTGCCATCACACCTTAAATATATCTCGATATTACAATATATCGTATCCTTCAAAATCCAAGTATCAAACGGCAAAGCAAAATACTGATATAGTTTGGGTTGTATTTTTTTCTAAATGTACAAAATGCTTAAAACATGTTACCGTATGCATCACATGAATATATGTTTGAATGTTTTGCAATAGTCTTTGTTGTAGTAATTCCAGTACTTGGAGAAGACAACAAACAAAAAAAACTTCAAACTTACTCGTTGATCACTCTCCTTTATTGACGCACCAGCAGATCCATTATGTAAGGCACAGTTTGAAAATAAATATGCCTAATCAAATGAAAGGTTTTAATGGTGCATTCATAGTGGAGTAACAGTTTTAATTAGCTCTCCCAATTAGCCTCCTTTTACAAAAGCAGCATGCTGCTTATCCCAAACTGCACTGTGCTTCCACAGTTCTCAGACCTGCGCCCTTGCTACCGGTGACTCAGTATCAAGCTTTCACTGATTGCTCCAGACTTTCTGAACTTTATGCAACATTGTTGGGAATTTAACCGCAAAAAACACATGCGCTGCTTGGATGTCTACTTCGATTTATCATTCATCTTTGAGTGTATTTTAGAAGAGTAAAAGAGGTGTATTTGTTTTAATTTGGATCATATTTATTAATATGTCATTGTTTTGAGCTTTTCTAACCACATGTGCCAGTCTAAGATAGGCTGAAACTGTCCCTTGATTTGCCATTTGAAAAGAAAGGTTATAATAGTCTGAAGAGCTGTTCTTGGGACAGCTTTGTATTTATTTAGAGAGACAAATTTTGTGTTTATGCCGAAAGGCAAGTCTAACTGGAACAATATGATTACGGCCAAGACGAATAAACATGTTAGCAAATTTCATTTAGGTAAATTAGATGCTTTGTTTGCTTCGTCTGCATGCTATTTCCCAATTATTACACACATTCTCTCCCTTATTTTTTTTTCTAGTCCAATTTTTATGGTTTCTTTTCATGATTACTCCTGTAAAAATACTAAGGCAAGGCTGTTGGCTAAAGTACATTCATAAAAGTTTCATTCATCTTCAAAGCCAAATTAAATCCTAAGGTCCTAGAAATGCGCTATAGAAGATTGATTTATAATTAGTATTATTAAATCCACAGCATTGAACTCACACCCGGTCAAATGTAACGTCAGCTGCACGATCTAACGCCCTTCATCAACAGCAGAAACACAGCGCAGTAACTTTCTAAACTGTTATCACTGCCATTTAGCCAGTGGAGAAATAAAGATGGATGCTATGTTTAAACACACCAGGCTCCTCAGACACTAGTTCAATGAGGCGGACAGAGAGCGGAGGTTGTCGCAACTACCCGAGAATTCCCCCCCAGCGCGCGTTTCGCCTCCTAATCCTGTCGAGCCCTGTCCAACGTCGTTCCGTGGGACTCCCACTGAGATAATGGTCAGGGAAACGGCGTGTGGCGAGGAGCTGAGGGAGACAGGGTTTTGGACTGAGTGAGAGTAGGTATTACCGTATACATTGATCACACACAAAATATCAAATGTAGCCCTGCCTGCTACCATGGCAGCTTTTGTTGCCCTCAGCTGTAATTTTTCTATATTTTTTCAAGAAATATGGCGACGACAGCGTGCTGAAAGGCATTGATGGAACTTATATTTTCCTCTGCGTTGCCTCCTTCCACATCTTTCTGTGATTTGCAGCTAGATCCATTCTCCGTTCTTTCTTCCTGCCTTCATCTCACAATTTGGTATTCCAAGGCGACATTAACAGGTGACATCTGACCAGGAAGAAAAGGATTGAATGGCAAGTATCTCCATTTAAAAAGGTTCCCTTTCAAGCTTCGGCATATCCATTAGCTGACATTTTTCCTCACCCTTCAGAAACTCTTGTCTCCAGTTTAATTTCTGAGGCGTAAACAAGATTGCAATGAGAGTGGACAGCCCTCAAGCATATATATGCACAGAGGATCGGATGAAATGATGGACCAATTTAATCACAGAGGGCAATATCATTATCTTGACACAAAGACAATTAAACAAAACAGGGTAATTTTGGGCAGGCGACGGAGAAGCAAACAAAATTAAGCAACCGTTTAAAGAGTAAGGGGCTAAAATGAACAAAGAGACAAAACAGAAACACCTTAGAAAGAGGGAGAGAGAGAAAGAGAGAGAGAGAGAGAGAGAGAGAGAGAGAGAGAGAGAGAGAGAGAGAGAGAGAGAGGGAGACGTTTGTATTCTTTAATTGCTTATCTCTACAATGGTTCATTGTTTACATGCATTGATTTCCTTTGGCAATATTGCGACATTGTTTGTAAAGGGCAATCCTCAAGAGAGTATGAGAGAGAGAGCGGGAGAGAGAATGAGGTGGGGAGAGAGAACGGGGTAGGGAGAGAATAAGAGTCCATGTTTTCTTGTGGCGGTCAGGATCGAAAGGTATGCGCTCCGTGGCCACTTCATGCGGTACAAAGGTATTGGTTACCAATGCCTATTTGCCTCCAGCACATCCTGAATACTTTGTGGCATTGATCGGACAAGATTCTGCAAATATTCACCAGAGATTTGGGTTAATGCTGACTCGATTGCAGACACATCGACAGCCTTTCCTGCGTATCTCTTGCCCCACTTTCATGCCGCCAACCCCCTCTCATCCCATAGGACCCTTGGCAGATCTGTAGAAATGTAGGCAATGCCCCCATTCCTCTTGCCCCCCAGCTATCTGTAATCACTTCTGTAGGTAAGATGGTGGTCTTAGCTACTCGGGAGTGGATTGTGTTGTGGCCCATCCTCATTAGTTCATATAATGTATACCGAATCTACTGTACATTAATACCATCTCCCAACATGTACGATAGCGTAGAACCAGACCCTTTCTCATGGATATTCCTTAGCCCCCCGGCACAATTAGGATATTCCCTTGATGAGGGACAGCCTTTTCAGACCAGGACGGGCACGGCCTGCCATCATTACCTATAGACGGTTTATTTCTTGTGAATTGTATGCATGGCCAGTAGCTGACAACACGCAATATATGTATAAATATATATTGTTGATTTTGTTAATAATAACGTGTGTAGTAATAATTATACTATTGTAGAGGCATTGAGACTATATTATTCACAATTGATCATAAATTCCTTGCATGATTAGTTTTGGCACATATATCGACATGACTGGTAGCTGTTTGCTTTTGTTTGAGCAGTTTGCAACACATTCTTCTACCCTTGCGTATTGAGGGAGGGATGGGGGACGTTTCGAGGGATGAATTGCCACTACCTCAGTTTATTGGGGTCCAATTAGATATAGGAGCCCGTTCACCACACACCTCTGTCTCCCAGGATGGTAAACGAGGAGGTCCAGGGCTTTAGTGTGAGCGGTTAAGGCGTATAAATGTCTACGGCTCTTTTCTGGATATTAAGGTAAAAGCAAGAGAGCAGCCAGCTAGCTGTCGGGGCGGCCTCCCCACCCCACCCCAGTGTTATAAGCCCTCCTCCCTGAACCCCGGCCAAACAGCCCACCCCCGAAGGTGATCCCCACCCGCGGAGGGCCACTTCCCTCCCTGCTAGGCCTCGTTAATAATACGATGGCTGCTCATAAAGAGGTCTGCAGGGAGGCCAGTGAATAGCAGTTTTATGAGAGGGGCGTCCATCTTATCTCCCTAATAGGATTCCCTGCTCCTCATTAAAGGCTATAGGGGCTCTGGTTTCTTCTGGTGTTCTTTACCTTTTAATTCATCTCTTTAAGTTTTTCTCAAGTTGCTCGTTCCATACCTGGCTTTTTCGTCAACCATATTTTTTCGCCATAACCCCCATGGTTCTTCATGCATGGATTGCGTAGGTTCGGGGAGGTGTGTGGGAGTTGGATAGTACTGCTGTGCACTTCTGTACGGGCTCTGTAGCTGCGGCCCCTCAATCCAATTTAATGACCCTTTAGTGGTCCCCTTATTTCTATTTTACTTGCTGCCACTTCTCTCTCACTCTCGCTCTCTCTCTCTCACTCTCTCTGTCTTTGTCAGTAATGTGTCAACGCAGAAGGGAACCGTTGTATTCAGGAGGACTAAAGTGTTAGTCGATGGGCGCCAGAGAGCATCCACCAGCAGACATCGCACTCAGTCAGTTATTTACCTTTTGAAATTCATATCTTTACTCCCATTTTACATCATACAATTTCAATCATTTAGTTAAACATTTGAAATTTGTAAAACGTAAAAAACAGAAAACTATACGGTAAATACAATGAAAGAGATTATCATGCATTTACACATTGGATAAAGATTTAGCATTGACTCACAGCTACGTTTGTATATATATAAATATAACACATATCTACCGTACTTTGCGTCTCTATGATTGATCATAGATCAGGCTGGAATGGTAATTTGTGTTTGAGGAATATGTTGTTTTGTGTTCATACGCGGTCTCTTGTCCTCCCTTGACATACAGTATGGGTTACACTGCCAATAATCCCATTCACACTTCCTCTCCCCCCACCACACACACCCTTTTCTCACCTATTTTTGTTCTCACATGCAAAGACACATTCACAGATGTGTTCTGTCACTATCCATCTCCTGTTCGCCTCTGCTTTAACACTTGCACACACACACACACACACACACACACACACACACACACACACACACACACACACACACACACACACACACACGCACACACCTGTATTAATAAATGTGGCAAACACACAGGTGACTGCCTAATCCTTACACACCTCTGCATGCAACGCCCTTTTAAGTCACATACAGCCTGGTAATTATTCCTAAGGTTGCTACATACATATAGAAACACAAAGAGACCGAGACCAATATCCTCCCAATGATGATACACATGATATGAATTCCCCCCCACACACACACGCACATGTAATGACAAAGACTACAGTAATAAATTCATCGTTTGAAACACCCTGTTCTCTCTCTCTCAAGTGTCACACTGTGCTGCTGGGAGCATTTTTTACTTTTCACCGTCACTCACACATTTTAGCATCACCTCTGTCTCGTTTCTTCACACAGGAACAATCCCAATCCAATGGCACTGACAAAGGTGTTATTTCTGTGACATCTCCTTGATGGAATTATTTCAGTAGATGTGTCTCACCAAATGTCTCAGCAAGCTTAGGTATTGCAATGTTCCAACCAACCAGTACCACTGCCTCACCCTTAATTCACTCCTTCACACCCAAGGTACACACACAAGGTAACCATGTTGAAATGTTTAATGTAATGCCCTGTTTACACCTACCCGATAGTGGGCCCCGATGGTGCACGATGGCTAAATCAGCAGCTATCGTTATAACATCGGCAAATAGCGTGGTTGCATTGGGAAACACTGTTACTCTTCCGGGGAACATCGTTAGACAACGGGAAGAAAAGCTCAATGATCGGGTAACATCGGGCAACATCGGCAAAGAACGAGCATGTTTGTTAATTTTGGGTCTATCGGGGTAGAATCGGTTACCAGGTGTTGCTATGGGCTAATCGGCTATATTCGTTAATCTTCCGCGCTTTATCGTGTTTTATCGTCTTTATATCGGCAACCTCAACACATGAAAGACCCCCGAGAGACACCCGATGTCTCTAGGGAAGACATACGGAATAGCACGTTTATTACACGAATGCACACGAATTACACCCGATAGAGTCACGCTATTTATTTTTTACCCGAATTAGACCCGATGTAAGCCAATGTAACCCGACACATACAGATTGCAGGCCGAATTATACCAATAGTCTCACGACAAATAACGATTGTGACCAGATTGTGTTAAGGAAGACCCTCAATCTGTCACTTGGGTATAAATAGGGGGTGATGGATGGATGTCCTACTTTTATAATTAAAGGGGTACTTCGCCCATTTAGAACCGGTGTTCTATTATTATAAAATCGCTATTGTAATATAAATAAATATATAAATAAATATCAGTCTAAACCAGTCTCCCCTTGGCCTTCTCCCGAAATGACGCCAAATGACGTCAAATGATGCCAAACGCACTTCGGGTGTCTTCCCTGGCATAAATCGTTACGTTATCGTTATAACATCGGGTATGTGTAAATGCTACCCAGATAAATTGACCCGATCATACATTTTTAGCCCGATGTCACCCCAATCACTCCGACTTCCACATCGGTGGTCCATCGGCCATTAGCGGCCATTAGCGGGATGGTGTAAACGGGGCATAAGACTACTCATATGAATTCATGTATGGAGTGATGTGTCGGGTGAAATGCAATAACTCATTCAAAAGATACTTATTTACTTAACTAATGCAAGCATTGCATTACAACTAGTGTTTGTGTGTGAATCCAAATACCAAACTAGAGGTTGGTAAGACATGTGCTGATTTGAATGCACTGGTATGCAATGTGTTGAAGGCTGTGACTGAACGACTATATTGAAGCATTAGATCAGCTGTGACTGAACGACTATATTGAAGCATTAGATCAGCTGTGATAGCTTTGATTCGTATTGTTTAGAACTAGGAATAAAGCAAGTTCTACTAGCGTCCTGTTCATGTTTTGGGCCTTTGTCGCCGCTTGTTTTAGTATGGGCTGGAGAGTTTGAGACTAGATTTCAGTGACAAAGTAACGTGTTGTCTCGTTTGTCTCCCATGCATCCTCGGTCGGGGAGGAACCACTTTGATGAGAATCCGATATTTATTTATTTGTTTTCAATGAAAATGTTAACTAGACTAAACATTATTACCTTCATGTGAATAACAATTCTATGTTGTTATAGTGTAGAACATAATATTGAGCCTGTCATAGCAGACACACTCATTGAATTCATTAAATCAATTGTAATGCAAATCCTTTAAGAACAGAATTTGTCAGATTCAGGTCTAAACCCCGTTTGCATAGTGTCTTTCAAATCCTTTCTATTCGTTGAGATGAGATGCGAAGACCATCCCATATCTTTTACCAGAGTGGGCTACAAAACAAACTATTCTATTTTAAATTGGACACCTCAGTAATCACATGTACTCGGGGACACAGGTGTAAATCGGAGAAAGTAATCTTGCACCGTTCTTTCACTTTGTTAATAACACACTCCGTGCAACCTTACCCCTTCCATTACCTTTGTCTGTTCAGGCGGAAGTTTTTTCTTATTCTTTCCACCCCCTTCCTTTACATCTAATTTTGAAAAAACAGCAAAGAATTGTTTTAGTCCTTGTAGTGAGTTCTCTTCATCACAGTGGCACTCAGGCATACAACAATTACAACAAAAGCTTTTTTCTTTAAGGCCATCCATTAGGCCAATAGAAGTCAAATAACCGAGGCATAGCCAGCTAGTTTGCAACGACGTTGCACTTTTTCTCCTCAGGCCCGATTTAGTGATAACGCAACACAGGTAACACAACTATAAGTGTCAAAACAGTTTAGGCGGAGGGGGGGGTTTGGATCATTGGCTTTGGCCACCTGGTGGTCGACCCTTTGGTGTGTGAAACAAACGAAGCCAGGGAGCCATGGATCCTCAGCAACCCAATCCCACTCACACTCTCTTCTTTAGACAAAGTCAATGTGTCCACGACGTCCATATCGTGATGGATAAATCATAGCATGTGCCGTTTCTTTCTTCTTGACTTAAACGTCGGCTATAATTATGGGTTTGAAACGGGCAATCTGCATGCTAAATAGGATAGTACAGGTAGCTAAATTGGCAAATTAAAAAGCAGAATGAGAATAAGTATAATAGCTATAATTTTCATCTGCCAATTCAGATTCAGACGAGATTACCTAACAATCTGCAAAGCTGCACATTGTTTTCCTCGTAAACTCTGCGCTTGTGAGTCATCTGCAACAAAATCCTTGATCCGCGAGTTAGTGATTTATTGTCAGATCCTGCAATTGGATCCTTCGGTGTGAGATCTACACACAACTGATGAGCTCTATTTCAGGTGAAATAGTGTATGTGTGATGGCCCCCAGACGAGCAAGGCCCTGTTCATATGCCCAGCATTAAAATGCAGCTCTCGTGAATGAGTCAGACAGCAGACAGGTGTGAGTGCCTGAAACATGCATTAAAATCAAATCTTCAAAAAACACATTTGGAAGTACTCAAGGACGCACATTAGCACATTGCCAGTCAAGTGTGAATGTATCCGCTTGCCTGAAAGGCTTCCAATAAAAGTACAGAGGCAATAATGTGAAAATGCGGTTGGCTTATTTGCATGTTGAGCGAGGAGGCAAAGTGTGATTGCAAGTGGCCGGAGAAAGATCTGTTGAGATGCATGTTAATGCAATCTGTCTTAGACGTTATATGGATACAGTGTAGGCTAAGTGGACACGACGCTCTGGACTGAAGATCTTCAGATTTATAAACAAAAAAGATTGTTCATGCTTCATCAGTCCACATGTTTCTGTCAGTCAAAGAGGTGGCCATTTTGACATAGTGGAGTACAAGTTAAGAGGCAAAGAAGGTCAAGCTGGAATACTCTTACACCTGGGACCTCTACCACGATGCATCTAAACTCAAACACTATGGTTCTAATGTATAATAACATATAATAATAACTAAACAATACAGTTCCAGTAACAACGTATGTAGGCAGGGAAAAATGAAAGAAATATCCAAATTACTTAAAGCCCACAGCTCCTATTTAATCCAATGTCCTGGATGAAGCCTTGGACGTCTATTAATCCTCATGTGGAAACCCAAAAATACCTAAATAAGAAAAGTGTCCAAACTCAAGTCCATCTTATTTGATGAATTTTATATACTCGAATGGTTCTCTCATCTGTAGGGTTATCATTGTTTAATGCACAAAACAAATAAAAAATAATTAATGCAACATTAATAGCAAATAGTCAAAAGTCCTCTGTCTGATGTTTGTTTCCTTTGCTTTTAACTTTCAAAGGCCAAAGTTAAGTTTATCTTTTTGTGTGCAACATTGGCATGGCATTCCTCTTCAACAGGGCCCTGATGGCCGTATAAAGTGGACAGCAGAATTGTGATTCCCTAGTGACTTCCACAGCATACATTAAAAAAACACATACAAAGTTATCGATACCAACTACAGGTTTGTTTGTTTATGATGTGTTTGTGGGAGTGGTCTGCGGTGAAAGATGGGTAGAAGTAGAAGAGTTCATTTGAATGATACCTTGTTCTAACACCTGCTGTGGAAGATCTTAGTAAATAATGATTTAAATGCACGCTTTCCCCTTCCGGGACCATAAAGTCCAGGTGTTTTCAAAACAGCCAGCAACTGGCGGGGGACTCTTCCTCGGTGCTGCGAAAGGTTCACAAGCCATGCCTGAGACGATGTTGCATTTCACCCTCGGGAGATAATACAACTATAGTACAAGTTAGAGTCTTTGAGAAACTGAGTAAGAAAGAAGCTAATTTGCTGAAATTTTGGTGTGTCACCAATTTGCGTTAGCAAATCAGGTCGACTTGACATCTTAAACCCTGAATGATCTTTGTGACTGCTAATAATAGGGATGAGCAGGCAAATCACTCTGCAATTGCAACAAACAGATAATTGACTGTTGCATGCATTATTTAGGTTTCATGCATCCGTCGAACTTAATGGGATAAGAAATTGAGAACAGATGGAAGATCAATCATTTAATTTCAGAGGATGGAGCGTTAGAGGCTTGTTGTAGTAAGTCTGCATCGGCCCATTTAGTAGGCTACACGCCACTCAACTTCATAGAACACTCGTTTCCAAGGAAACCATCATGGGAAAGACAAGTACGATCTAGCGGGAGTGAAATTCTGTAGATTAATTTTAAAAAGATAGTATTAACGTAAAGAAGGATATTTTTGCACTTGTTTGTGAGCAACTTGTTAACATCTTACTGTGTTTGCATTTCCAGGCAATAGGCCAAGACATTACAATCCCAAACATTACATTCTAAATCCTTAAGGATCAATCAATACACAGCTCCACCTGATCCTCCCTTTTCAAAACACGCACACAAACACACAAGCATACGCAGGCTGTAGTGGTATGTGGTGGGAAGTGGCCGTGGCTTGCCGTCAGCTGCAGACAGGGGGGCGAGGTGGCCCAATCGGGGAGCAACACGTTGAGCATAATGCGAGGCAGGATATGTAAGCAGATGGTATTCTGTGCTTCCCCACTTACAGTGAGGTCGGCTCCGAGTCCTGTCAGTCGCAGAGCATGCAATCGATTACTGTTTGAACTGTAATTAAATGATATGCATGGAAGAGGTCTGCGGTACTCAATACCCACTCGGACAATTAAAGGCATTATTGAATCAAGCCTGACATCTTCGTCTGAACCTGGTGGATGTGTGGAATATGCAACTGTGGCAGTAACTGGGTCGAAAAGCTTTCAACAGGAAAGGCCAGACGGGACCCCCTTGACCCAAGCGTCACACCGGATCGTGGACATGCAGGAGGGGCTTGTCCTGGCCCAGGGACACCAAGGGCCACAAGCCACATATAACTCTATGTGGGTGTCTTCTGCAAAGATTGCTCAGAAAGAAAATTGGTCATCTTTATAGCCTGAGATTTTCCAAGATGTTCAAACAGAGATCAGGGGTTTTCTGTTTTTACTTACAAATTGTCATGAGATTATTCGCAAGTAAACAAGCTTAACGAGACAGCCTCTTCATTCCCATATTTGAAGAAAAATCGTTGTAGAATGCCATCCTAAACCCTGGGAACCACACTACTAAGGATGGACTGGTTTATCCTTAACACTGGTTTATCACTGTTATTCCCATTCAGTCTGTCTACTCCAAAAGTACCTTTCATCATTACTTATGCAGTGCCTGTTCATAAATATGTCTCATAGATACTCCTTCCTATAGAGTTCAATTAGATAGTTGGATGTCTTTTCACGTGCACTACCACTCTATGCCTTATACTTACGGTGTCACTATATCACAATGACTTCCAACGTATTGTCTGGACTCAGAGTGAGTAGATTTACACATATTCTCAACACATGGTTATATTTCCATCTGGAATTCTGCATGGAAACCTGAATACGCATGTGTCTGAGAGCATTTCTCTGCACAGCACAGTTTACTAATCAGGCCCCAGACCCAGTCGTTCCTGGAGATTTCTGGGCAGCATGCAGAGGAGCGAGCCCCGCCCATCAACCATAGACCCTGCAGAACTTCCATGGGTGCAAATTGCGCTCCCAGGACGACATCGAGCCGTACTTAAAGGTAATTTAGGAGACGGCGGTAACATGTGGCTAGCTGGAGGTGGAGTGGGCCAAACGTCTGCTGCCTTCCTGTTTAGAGATGCTTTAAAGGTCCCATGGCATGCTACTTTATGGGTGCTTTAATATAGATATTAGTGGGCCCCAAACACAGTATTTGAAGATGTTCCCGAAATTCAGCCGTGGTGCAGAATTACAGCCACTATGAGCCAGTCGCACATTGAGCTTTCCCCAAATGTGTTGTTTCAGTGGCTGTAGCTTTAATGTAAATGAGGAGGAGAGAGGCGGGTCAAGGAGGAGGGTGGGGGTGTGGCCCTGAGCAGCTTGCTGCCACGGTACCATGCACTCTGCTTACAGTGGATGTATCGCAATGGCGAGGCGCACACAGCCTTTGGCCGTGTTCTGTAAATATTCTAGAGCACTCCGGTGCTCGGGCGGGAGTCCTGGAGCTCTAAAGCTGTGTGAGCCTCCAGACGATATTATAAATCTCAAACGACTGCGTCGTTCTTCCACGTCCACATCAAGCTGAAGTAGACTGAACCACGACATCGAGGAGAAAGAGATTGTTGACCGCGGTTGTCTCCCACCAGAGCCTCCCTGCCGAAGGACCACCGCCTCGGCAGCGGGCAGCGCCGAGGTGGTGGTCCCTCGGCAGCGGGAAGCGGGGCTCAAGCGGGAGACATTCGCGGGCAACAATCCCTTTCTCCTCCATGTCGTGGTTCATGTACTTCAAGGAGTCAAAGCCAAAGATCCTTTCCCCCAATTCCTTCTCATCCATGGCTGAGATAACCCCCACTACGAGTCTCGTTGTAGAAATACCAGAGACGAGAGTCCGACGTGTTATGCGCCATAACACCAACAGCAGAACGGTTATCCAAATAACAAAGAAGTGTGCAACACTTGCGTTACAGTGTGTGTAATCACACACAAACACACACACACACACACACACACACACACACACACACACACACACACACACACACACACACACACACACACACATACACACATGTGGCGCTTGCAACGTTGTATCTCATTGGCGGGCCAAATTCTCTTGGCTGGCAAGGCAGAGAAAGGGGAGGTGGCATCTCCCCTTATGACGACATACGGGGAAAATTCCAAAACGGCGCGTCTGAGCTTCGTTTTTTCAAAGGCGGAGCAGAATGCCTAATGCCGTTTTATAATCAACGAAATTTCTAGCTATTGGGGGTGCATAGGTAGGCTAGGGGAACTCATATTAATGTTAGAAAACCTCAGAAAGTGAAATTTTCAAGCCATGGTATCTTTAACCACCACTATTAGGCTGCCGGCGGAAGTTCAGGGGACCTACGTGACGGTTAAGCAGGGGCTCGTGGACAGGCTGGGCCTTACTTCGGATGGACACCGCCAATGTACATTCAAGTGGATGCACATTCAAGCGGCTGTATATTTGGTGGTGTGCATCCTTCTGTGAATGTCAGTCGTTAATCCTGCGGCCATCCCAGAAGTTAGGGGAGGGTAACTTACGCACCTCCTGACCTCAAGCTACCCTTTGCCTTGCAGGCCGACGCATTGAACAGGAACCGGGGGCTGTTTTGTCCCAGAAGATTGAGGTCATGGGTGCTGTTCCTCAGCCGCAAGCTGTCAAACGGGAGGGGAGGTACGGTACAGCGGGAGAAAGAGTATCTGGATATCAAGTGGGTGGTCGACACCCTACGTTACTACCCCCTGGGGAGCTCATTTACTCTCTTTTCGGATCACACCTCGCTCCAGCGGCCCCACAGCATGAGGGACATTAAAGCTTGGCGTTGGCTGCAGACAGGGGGCGGGGCGGCTCAGACTGAGGAACAGACTCCGCTGGGGGAGGTGAGCGTCATTAAAAAGCAGGATATGTATGCCGACGGTGTTTGGTGCTGTCTCTCTTACAGCGAGGTCATGTCCGAGTCTTGTTTGTCGCAGAGCGCATTGTGGACTATCGTTTACTATAAGTGTGATTTTCATTACATGCATGAAACGGATTTGTGGTATTCTGCACCCACTTGGACCGTAAATAAATGACTGAACCAAGCCTGATTTATTTGAACCTGGTAGTGGCGCAGAATGTGCTCCATGGTAATTAATACAATTTAACATTTTGGGTAAGAGGGTCGTCCTACTGTTGAAATGCATTGTGGGTTATCCTACCAACTAGTTTCTAAGCCAATAAGAAGTTACACACCCAATAGTGTTGGGGTTTGGTTCTTCTAGGATAGCACTCTAATCACGTTTACATTCCTATTAATCACTGATATTCCAGCTACCATCTTTAGTTCATACCCTGTATAGCTTTAATTGGCAGAATAATTTGTTATAGCGGACAGTTTTACAGTTCATAGTTTGTTCGTAAGTCCTACTGGACGTAAACACTGGTGGTTTGAAGGAGATTGAACTCAGCCACAGTATGTTGATGGTTTGGTACAAATCTATTCAATACCAAGCATTGACTTCTGATTACGCGGACCTGAATCCCCCCTTGGATAGAGAGTTAATAAAGCGTGGCACCGTCCACCTCCAAGTGTGGCAAAGACATAATCAGCTAAAAGAGCAGGAGGAAGATTTTTCTTCCACTAGCCAATCTTTATTCTCCTCATGCATGCAAAGGTAGACCAGGCGCACAAAAACTATTCCAGACTCATCTTTGAAGTTCTAACCAATATCCTCGAAACGTATTTCTTCGCAGCCTGTTGGAACAGTGAAAACACACAGTGCTTGCTCATTAGCTGCTAGCATGGAGGCCTTTTCCCTTCATCGTTACACTCTCATTCCTACCTTTGTGTCGATAGGAGATGGTCTAATAATGAGTCACTTCACAAGCCTTTAAGACCACCTACGATATGCCATTCCAAGAGTGTGTGTGTGTGTGTGTAAAGCAGGATTTGATGGTAGAGAAAGGATGAAGATTTTTCTTTATCCCTTTTTCCAGAACAAAATATGAACATCATCGGGTACTAGTATTAGATATGATAATTCAGTTAATGCAGCAAAAGTTGGAGCACTTTCGTATTTTGAATAACAACAGATTGATGTTTTTGGAGGTTCATTAAAGCCTCCAAAGGGATTGAAGGTAACACAAGCAGTCACTTGAGTTATTAATTAAGGATATTGAAAACAGCAGAAGCTACTTACTGTTTGTAACATGGAACATTGTCATACACATTACTTGCACAGGCGTTCAAAACGGGATAAGTGATGCTATTCCCTGTATTTTGTCGAGAATTCTCTTCATCCTTTATCCAGGGGGAAAGCAGACAAAATCCTGTCTGCTGGGGGAGGACACAACACAATAACTGTCGATCAAAGAAGAACAGCTTTTGTATTTTGCACCGTGTTCAAATTCTTATTCTTTGTGTATTGCTGTCATGGGACAATTAGATTACTTACAAAGATCCAGTTTGGTTCGCTTCACTGCCATGATTGACATGGCGAAAAGCTCTCCGCTTGATGCATATCTAAAAGTTAAGCGCACTTTTCTTTTGGGAGGTGCATGTTCCGTTGTGATGTTCATTGTTTGAAAGAGTGATGGATGGTTGCCCTTGCCACACCATGTTCCCATATTATTTATAGTTTCTTATATATATTTACCTCAGCTACCAAGACCTTAAAGAGCAGGTAAACCGCTGAATTAGCAGGAGAACTTTCGCCCACGAGTTTCAAAACATGGGATCCAAGCAGTCTTGAATGTCATAAATGTTTTTTTGCAAAACTGTAACATTGGGTTCCATAGCAGAAGATGTGTGGTGTGTTGTCAAACGTTGTCAAACCCACGCCGCACTCGCTTTAACTACGGTGAGCACCCGTTTCAAAACAACCAAACAACCACTCAGGAAAAGTGCTTTTAGCTCCAAGCTACAGATTTCTTGTATTATGCAGAGAATTTCCCCTCCAATTTAAAACCTTATTCAATTCAGTCAAAACAACCATTGGAATGTTCAGGAACACTTCATGACACCCAAACAGAACTAACAGAAAGAAAATACTTTTTAATACACAAAGTACATTGACATACCCGGCTATGCCGAGATGGAGGTGGCAACTGGGCTCCTCTCCCTGGCCTTATACCTGCCACCTTCTCAAGCGATCAAGGCAGTGACACAAAACCAATGAACAATTAACAAATTAATGAGTAAACAAGAGTAGGTAAGCACGGAATCAGGGATAGCAAAATGAGGAGGAAGTGTCATTGAGTAAAATACGGTTACTGCAGACTATTTCTGCTGCAATTGTATGAATGTGTGTGGGGGGTTAAATTGAAGGTAAACTAAGTTAAGCTAACCCATGACCCATCATACCCCTAGGTTGGGCTGTTCTGAGCAAAGCTTTAGATCAAGCCAGGACTAAAAGATCCAGGAATTATGATAAACCTAAAGCTGTAGCCGTTATAAAGAACACTTTAGTCATCTATTTAAATGTTATTTGCTGCTTTTACAGTTGACTGATTGTAACGACACATATTTGAAGTAAATATTTGAAACATATTGTTATGATTTCATGTTAGTTGAAAAGTGACAACTACTTGTATTTTTTGTATATGTGTTGTGCTTCTGTATGTGTGTGTGTGTGTGTGTGTGTGTGTGTGTGTGTGTGTGGGGGAGGGTGTTTTTACACACATACACACACACATACACACATGTGTATACGTTGAGTCCACAGGCTTTGTCAGCCTACGTTAAGCACAGGAAGGTTAATACAGTCTCCTCTGACTGCCACTGACGATCAGTGAAGAGAAGGAGTCAACCAACAAAATCCTTATCATGGCTGACGTAGAGACGGCGCAACCGAACAGTACGCCTCAGTAGTCTTTTTTTATTTAAAAAATAAATAAGTAGTCTATTATTTTTTTAAATAAGGCATTTTGCCACATCTTCCATTGATCATTTTTCCCAAAGTAGAGTTTAGAGATTTTTTGCCTCATTGTCTGTTTCGGTAATTTGATATTGATTGTGGTTGTTATTAAATAAATAAATGGGCTGACATTCAAATACCAACTCTGCAATGTTGATGACCACAATGTTTCTCTTCTCCCTCTCTTACTGTTGCATTTTGACATATTTTTTAATTTTCTGGATTGACTATCATATAAATCAGTACTGATTATTTTTCCCTTTACACATTTGTCCTGTATTGTGTTGAAACTGTAGCCTACTACGTGAAGTGCCTTTGCAAATTCGGACTTCACTTATCGGTGAATGTGTGTGCGCAAGTGTGTAGTGTCATCAATAGACTAAGGATTTTGTGCAGGGCAGATCTTTCATGGCTCCGATATCTTTCACCCTTGGCTGTAAACAAGTACACAATCTGTCCCCGTTTATAAATCACTTTCTCTGTGTCCTTCAAAGTGGTGGCGCTATAAATAATACAGAATGAAACCACCTTCCATCAATTTAATATCTTTTTCTAAATTGATATGCAAACTAACTCTAACTTGCATATAACAGCGACATATTTTTTACAATGGACATTATTTTAATTGAGCAAACAAGAGAAATACTGATGAGTAACATTTAAAGCACTGAATCAATATTGAATAAACAACTATTTTTAATTCTATACTAGTACTACGTTTGAAGACACAGGTTGCTGTGTGCGAGTGCAGTAGGGATCAAAATAAATGTTTAGATAAATTCTTATATCAGTATCTATAGTGCTAATAATTAATTCTTTGCATTTATGGAGGCCTTATCAAGGTACCCAGAGTGCTTAACATTATGAGCATGTGTGTCTGTGGGGTGGGGGTTATGACACCTTGTGTGTAGCACTCTCCTGGGAGTGCTAGGGCTGACAGTCACCACACCCTGGCTGTCACAGTGGAGGGGTGAAGAACGATGCTATCCAATAATGAATAATGAATTCCTCCGACACCATAAAAAGTCTGCCATATTACAACAATAGAGCTCCAGCCAACTTCGCTTGCCATATGCATGTCTAGGGATTGTGTATGGATAACTTATGAATAAAGCCAAAAGAAAAACCTATAGCAACTGTAACATTAGTTTAGTAAAATATACATCAATATTCACGACCAATGGTGTGTGGCCAATTGATCGAACTTGAACTCAGGAATAAATAAAGAGGGAAGAATGATCAAATAATAGTGATGGAAGAAGAGAGTCAAAGATGGGAAAAAGAGGAAAAGAGGGGAGGGGGAGACATCGAGGAAAGCGTTGAATAAATCTCCCTGAGATTTATTCAACACAAAAAGGCTAATCAATGATGTCTATCCTCCCATGGAGAACGAACAGGCTTAAGTTACCACTAAGCTTAGACATCTTCAAACACACATGTGATATTTGTTCACACACATATGGAATGTCCTGCATCTCATCCGAAAGGATTGGAAACACACTCACACTGAGTGTGCATCTGCATATAAAACATTCCCTTTGTTCTATGTCGATATGCCTGTACAGACACCAACACACTCGCACAAGAA
>NC_079427.1:23923848-24058848 GCF_026213295.1 Gadus chalcogrammus
ATGTCCGTTCTGTTAATATTTGATAGTTTTCTACGTTATTTGCTCAGCGATAACTTGTACAGAGCAATATATTGGAGGAGAAGTTATGTCTTCATCAGAGACAGAAAATTCCATCCTACTCTAAAAGCGTCTAACCCTTAGATGTGCATCTCTTATTGTGTTTAGCTCTCATGGTTGCTGCTCTCACTGAATTAATTCACAGACACACACACACACTCATTATTGTGTGAGAGAAATAATTGCTCACTGTGCGAGAGTGGCGCTGATTTAATAGATGTGAAACTTGAGAAATGCATTGTGGGGTATTTTAGCGTCTCCATTTCTAATATCTAGATTATGGTGCGGAAATCTAACGCTTGGTTAAAATCCCATTAAAGATCCCATCTCTTTGAGTTTCTTCTATTGGAACGCGTTCTCTTCTTCTGGTACGCTCTGGCAGAGAGTGGGCTCTGTGTGTCTGGGAGGGTGTTAAGCATACACATGAAAACATAACAGAAACTAGACATGAACATGCACAGAATAAAACGGCACCAAGTACTTGGCCACACATCGAAAAACACATATGGGAACACATTCCCGCTCACACACTCTCTCGCTTGCACATGTAGCGAAGATCATAAACTCACTCACAAAATACAATAAAAACCTCCAAACTGAGCGCAACACACAAAACAGGCATGCAATCGGGGTGCCAAACACACACACACACACACACACACACACACACACACACACACACACACACACACACACACACACACACACACACACACACACACACACACACACACAAACGCGTGCACGTTTGCAAACACACACACAAAACCCTAGGACTGAGTGATTTAATTTTACCACTCTGTCAAGTGAAAACAAGGAGTATCAATCATTGCCATGGCGACACAGGGGCCGTTAATATTACTGTAGTCCTGATTCATAGCACAAATGTGAAGAGAAGAGAGAGGCAATTAAAGAGAGAGAGAGAGAGAGAGAGAGAGAGAGAGAGAGAGAGAGAGAGAGAGAGAGAGAGAGAGAGAGAGAGAGAGAGAGAGAGAGAGAGAGAGAGATTGAGAGAGAGAGGTGGTTGAGAGAGAGGGTGAAGTGAGATATTTTAATAGTGTAGGAGAAGAGAAAAGTTGTTGTGGTAGAAACAAGAGGAATTTCATTATCCCACCTAGCATACGCTTACTACCCCTGTGACTGTGAGTCAGTGGGAAAGCACATCTATAAGGGAGTTTCATTCTCTCCTTCTCCCTTTCTCAACTATTAATCTTATATTGCAGCCTCAGAGTTGAACGCCATTGAAGCACATATTTATTGAAATTAGCATTATTTGTCATCATTTGGAACAGTTGTCATGTTGTTTTGCACGTTATAAATAACTTAAAGGTTGCGTAGGTGATTCGCTTTTTTGGCCATTTTTGCAAAATTACTTGAAATCCTTATCATAACCCGCTTACAGCCACTGAGTTAGAAGTACTGACATGAAAATTAAACTTGTCAATCATCTGTGGAACGGGCAGGGCTCGAAAAACTCCAGCCAATCATTTCCATTGCCACCGAGTTTCATTGGACAGTAAGTACGTCAATCAAACGGTCGTACTGCACTCCCCCTCCCCCCCTCCCCCGTGCCCCGCGCGCGACCCCTTCGTGCAGTACTCACCCAGAGCTCGTGACCCAGAGCAAGCTCCTGTTTGTTGTTATCCTGCGGTATCTACTGGAACTAGTTAATCCACATTTGGACCTAGCAGTAGAAGACAATTTCCATGGCAGACAAGACGCCACCATCCCCACCACCACCACCACCACCACCAGCAAAGAGAAGGAAAACTCTTTTTCAGAGAGTAATTGATAATAAAAACGCTGAAAGAGAAAAACTGAAATCAAGAATAATCCTAGGCGCTGCTTTTGAACGTTTGCGGCAACTGAAGGACGAGAAGGGTCTAAAAACCGATGCTTGTGTGGTGGTTGACCTAGTTTCAAAGTTTATACCGTTTATACTCGGTAATACCGGTGTTGAGACGAGTGTATTACTCGGTGTGAAAATGTCCACACCGCGGCAACCCTAGTGAAAACCAGGACTTCCAATACAATTATATGAAACAAACATACATTTTCTAAAAATAGTAATGATTTATGTGACCGTTTAATGTTTATAACATCTGGTGCAACCATAGCCGCGAGAACGTATTCTCAGCAGGGGGTGCTGGGAAAAAAAAACCCGGCCTGCACTAGACTCGCAACTCGTCACATTGATAAAAAAAGATATATAGCAGCGCAGCTCAATTACACCAGTGCATGCGCGCACAGTTGAAAATCGATCGTTGTGTTCACTTCCTTCACACCATGGTTCACATCCAGCTGCTCACAGAACAAGTTTAGCGCACCACCGCTACCCTCACACTTTTTCATATAACCTTTTTTCAGCACTAGGACATATGAGCATTAAATAAATGCTGCGTCTCAACATGCCTTGGACAGCAGCGAGGATGACTCGCTTTGCCACGGGCCGAAACAGTTCGGAGCGACCACAGCCAGAGCGAACACAGCGGGGCAGAGGAGTGTCAGGAAGTCTTTGGTGTACACATCAGTACGGCCTATTTGCACTACTGTTTAGTGGCAATGCAGTGTTTTATTCTATGCCTTTTTATTTTCGTATATTATTTCAATTAATACAATTTATTTATTCATGAAATCAAGATCTGGTCTTCAAATCTTTTTTCCAAATATAGGTCGTATTACAATGGGGTTTGTGTTTATATTCGGACCAATACGGTACAGCGGACGCTCACATGACGTTAAGCATTTCCTGGTGCATAATGTGACGCTTCAGAACCTAAAATCCCGTTTCTCCCCGTTGATACGACAACACATAACCGGCGTTTTCAGAAATCTCCACTTTGGCCGGAGTTTTTAGAAATTATCGTTTTCTGTGATAAGACAGGGCCTCGGACAGGGGGTGTTGCAGCACCCCCAAAACCCCTACTTCCCGCGGTACTGGGTGCAATTTACAGCTGAATGTAGTGCCATGTTGTTAAACGAAAACCTACGCTAGCCTGGCTTGCTCTCGCGCATCTCTGTTCGCGCTCGTGCATGATTGCGCGTCCAGGTACTTGGAATGGGTGGAGTCAGAGTCAGCGTTGAAGGAGAGGGGGTAGGACCATTTGAGTTGTGTATTTTCAAAATCTGCTGGCGTTTCGCAAATCGCGTACCCAACCTTTAAATGGTACCTCAGATGAGTAGCGATATACAGTAATCCGATACAAGTGATGGAGGAAATTAAAAAAGTCTTAGTTTATTATATATCAGTTTATATTATGTGTATAACATGACTTTTAACGAACAGCTAAAAGTAAAGGGAGATATTTGAAATCCAATTAATTTAATTTTGCATAAGGCAATTGAGGACATTAGACTTGACGTAACTTCTTTGAAATAAATTGAGATTTTCAGTATGTGGGTCTTGCCAAACAAGACATAAGGCCTGAAACAACAGACAATTAGATTAGAATGGATCCTTCTTTATGTTCACCATAACTCACTCTGGATGGAGGCGTCCTACCCGTGTCCAGATATAAAACAATGCAGATTCAACACATTTCATTAAGAGTCTTGGCAATAGGAGCAACACAGAAGTTGCTGTTGTTTTTAAAAGAAGACCAAACGTTGCATTACCGAGTGTGACATTCCTCTTATGGTGTGTTTTTTCATCGATTATTTTCCATTTCCCTCTGCTCGCGCCAAAAGCTCAGCATCCCACCGCCTCCTTCATCCCGGTCCCTCTAATTTATCTCCATTCCATCCTCATTAATCTGCATCAGGCCCTCCGGATGTGAATCAGGCGGTCTGTCCTCGCATCCCTGGTCTGATACCAGTCAACCCCCACAACCCCGTCCCCCTTGATCTCATCCCCCCCTTCCTTTCTTCCTCTGGTGTCCCTCCTCCATCACCTCCTGCCCATCCATCACCTTCTCTCTCCATTTTCTTCTCGCTTCCGCTCACCCAATCATCAGGCTCCTCCAGCAACCCGTCCAACCTCCTCCCCACACACAGAGACACACACACGCACGCACGCACGCACGCACGCACGCACGCACGCACAAACGCACACACGCACACACACACACACACACAGTTTCCTCCTATTCCTATACACCCCACACGTCAGCTAAAGAGACAGCTTTTTCGACATGCATGACTACAGGGAGATGAGTGGGAGTGTGTGTGTGTCTGCGTGTGGGTGTGTCTGTCTGTGTGTGTTTGTTTATGTGTGTAGGTTATTCTGCCCCACCACTGCCTGCAGCAGCATCACCGCCGACAGCTGCTTGATTCACATGACAGGTCGGATGCCCCAACCCCCCCACCTCCCCTAATGTCCCGCCCATTCCTCACCCATCGGACACAATTGCACCAATGCACACACACACACACGCACGCACGCACGCACGCACGCACGCACGCACGCACGCACGCACACACACACACACACACACACACACACACACACACACACACACACACACACACACACACACACACACACACACACACACACACACACACAAAAACGTCTAGTCCACTCTCTGTCTTACAGGTACAGGTGACCTGCAAAGGTGGTTCCATTTAAACCAGATTGGTGGGTATCATTAATGCCTTTGTGTGTGTGTGTGTGTGTGTGTGTGTGTGTGTGTGTGTGTGTGTGTGTGTGTGTGTGTGTGTGTGTGTGTGCGTGTGCGTGTGTGTGTGTGTGTTTGTGTGTGTGTGTATGTGTGCCTGTGTGTGTGTCTGTGTGTATATGTGGGGTTTAAAAGCAGTGACACAAATGCTGACAGAGTGCTAGTGTCTCTTTGACATTGGCATGAAATTGGCGTGGCGTGCACATGTGTGTGTGTTGCTTCATTACCAGGCTGGGGTGTTGGACGAAGCAGCTCACTGGTGCAATGCCAACCCCTCTCACACACACACACACACACTGTGTGTATGTGAAGGGCACGGCAAGAGCACACTGACTGATGGATGTTTTCCATTTATATTACGTTGTATTAGCTACATGCGTGCAAGTCCATGCGTGTGTATTTGTGTCGTTTATATCTGTTTCACCAAAGGTAACACAGATACGCTCGTTTATCAGTGTGAAGAGATAGTTAACCACTTGTTGGTATTTCAATGCAGGGTGTGTGTGCATGTACGTGTTCATATTGTAATCAGTATTCACTATTAATGTGACTTTATTTGTTTGATTATATTGCTAATATTTTACAGAATCTTTTTGATAATTTGATATTGTTGAGTATGACCAGATGTCTTCCGAAGACAGCTTGTCATGACCACAGTTAGTCTTTCATTGACTCATCATCCCAAGTCATGTGAAATAACGATTCTTTGTGAACATTTCTCTGCAACAATAGTCATGTTTTGATGATTCATTATTTAAGTACTGTACATCCAGGAGCATGAACGCATTACAGAAAACGTTTGTGCTGCAATTGTGTTGTTTGTTGAACTCATCCACAAGTTTGACACTTTCTTTCAGCTGTTGATCTGCAGATCATCTAATATGTGATCTAATTCACCCCCACAGTTATCTATGACTAACAGTACACCTCTCCTCTAACCACTTTCCCCAGTACAACCTCTGAAGTCTCCACCCCCACAGCTGTTACCAGTATTACCAGTTCTGAGAGTACAGCATAAACCAGCACCAGGACTCTGATTCAGCTGGACAGTGTCTGCAAAAGATGTTGCAACAACCAGTTGTAGTACTCGACATTCAATGAAACATTATGTCCTGCAGCTTTTGGTTGAGTACGCTGTGAGTATTTTCAAATTAATACATAAAAAGAAAAAATCTGAGTTAGTTGCTCTGCCTCAACTGTTTCAAATAAGGGCATATAGCTTCAGATCACAAAAAACAATACATTACCATGAAAGGCGCTTTGTACAGTAGTGATTCTCTCAGCAACATATTATTTCATAAAGATTGGCACATACTATTGCATTTAGGAGACGGCATGGCATTTGTTTATGGTGTGTGCATGTCTGCATGTGTGATGGGGTTCTACGTGGGGATGATGGAGTTGGGATTCGTTCCTGTGTCTACGGTTGTTACATGTAAGGTGTGTGATGTTGAAGTGTGTGTCATAGGATGAGGGGGGCGTGGAGGGATGAGTGATGATGAGCGCGGACACACCACAGCAGCTGGCGAGCGGGAGGGCTTTACCTGCCATTGTGAGGGTCTCACAGCAGAACTGTCTGGGTGGTAGGGACCTAAATATAAAGCCTTTTTGGTAACCATATGGATTACTGGTTCCCAACCTTGGTGTCGGGAGCCCATCTGGGGTCCCCTGATATGCAATTTAGGTCACAGGAAATTGTTGGCAAATGCTACATTTGATTATCCATTATTATTATTGAGCAAACCACTTTTTTTAAGGTCTCATAGACATATATAATATGCATATATAATACATATATAATATCAATTGTCGGCCTAATCATTCATAGCAACAAGCAAACTACTATCACTAAGGGTGCAGTAGAGAAGTACGATTACAATCACTAGTACAATTGATATTACATTTTCAGTGCTGGTAACAGGGCCAGGAAAAGGTTGAGAAAAACTGAAAAAGATAGTTGTATGCTGGGTAAATCACCAACACATTATCTTCCCTCTTTTGTAATCTTCCACCTCTTTAAAGCACAAGTCACACCAATGTTTTCATGAACAAGTGCTAGCAAGGGGATGTAGACATTGTAGTGGTTAACTTTTTCCAGCAAGGTGAATGGATTAAGAGTTTAAGCATTGATTGATTCATTGATTCGTAATTATTGACGTATACATGTTCATTTTTTGTGATATTCACAGGGCGAAAAAGCTCATTTATCAAAACAAGAACCCACACACTCACACACAGTGTGTGTCTTAGCCATGGGCTATTATGTGATTTTAATCATTATTAGCATGTCGTAAATATCTTGTATATCATCAACAGGGGCGTTTCTAGGTTTCTGAAACATCCGGGGCTTAGCCCAAGAGGGAATAGGACAGTGCGCGTGCGCCAAATTTTGTTGTATACTTTATTGCGCATGCATGTTTTTTCATAATGCTTTACCTAAATAAACAAAATAGGCAGGTAATTATAGCTTTGAATAGCGACCTGACTGCTGCTTATCCCCAGACATCGAAAGTTCCATTCAAGTTATTTCAGAATAAAATTAATACAAGTGAGACAGACCTTACATTACCTATATCAGGTGTGTCAAACTCATTTTCACAAAGGGCCACTCTATGATGAAATGATAATCATACTAAGGGCCGACATGGAGTTTGCTGACATGCTTTCTTTTTAATACAAAAAGAAAAAACAACATATCTATGGATATATTGTATACAACCTGCGTACAGGGTCATATAGGCTAGGTTTCATTTCAACATTTTGGGGGACAAATTATAGGTGGGGGGTATGGGGGTGCTCCCCCAGAAATGTTTGAGCGTCAAACACTTAATTTCCTGCATTCTGGTGGATTTTTATTCATCTATCTGTGCCTTTTCTGCATCATTTTATAGTGGAAATATTTTTTTTTCTGTGAAGGAAAAGACAACATTCAGTGTTCCTAAAGAAATAACTATTATGGAATATAATGCAGTAAGGCTCTCATGCATCCTGGATTTTTCAAAACTTTCTGCAAATTGAAAACATATCACATGTTTTGGGTATTTATTTTTTAGAGAATCATGAATCAGCACCCGTGTTAACTATTGATGACACTTAACATTGGTAATGAAATGACAGCCAGCATTGGAATTGAAAAGGGCAGCAGCTAGTTAGTTAGCTAAATTGTAACTTAAGGCAAAAGTTGGAAACAAATCATGTTAGCATTCATCCTTAGACACTTGACACAATCAGTCATCAATATTGACATGCTATTTAGCCTCATAGATTGGCCTATTTACAGACCACAAAAAACTGATATATTTTCTTCAATGCAAGTTCATAAATACATGGCTTAAAATCTTGAGCAGCAGAACAGAAATTCCTAGCAGTAAGCTACGCAAGAGTCCTAACAAATGGGGGCATGTGCGACGTGTGGATATAGCACAGGCTCTGCATGCAGCAAAAAAAAAAAAAAAAAAAAAAATTATATATATTTTTTCTTTTTTTAACAAAAAAGATTCGGGGCTAATCAAATTAGATCCGGGGCTTTAGCCCCGAATAAAACAGCCTAGTGACGCCACTGATCATCAACCTTTTGTATATACATGATCTTTTAAACCCTTTTCACATTATTAAATTAATCATTTATAACTGATTATATATATTTTTTACTAATAAGCATTAATTTAGAAACAATGCTTTATAAGTGTTGAATTCAGTATGAATTAATGCTTCAAAGTTGCACTTATTACACAGTGCCACCCAGACTTTAAAGTGAAACTAAAACATTTAGCTCCATGGGATAAAATTGCAGGGTTTCAGAGAAGAAGATAGTAGAGCAGAATATCTAAAAACAGTGGGGTACATTTAATTAAAGAACAGTGTGTGGGAGAAACCTACACTACCTAACCAAAAACTAATCTTGTTTTGCAAAAATGCAGGCAGTCTAGAAATGTGTTTTGCTGCCTGCTACATTATTGATTCAGAATTAACTAAATGTTTCCCTGTTTCAGACCAGTGCAGTACCACAACTAAAGTGGCACAACACATGCACAGCAAAACAGTGATTACAACGTAAAAACCACAATCGTCATTATTATCTACCAACATCAAAAACTATCATCATTAGATCTGCCAGTAATGATTATTTTTCTATTGATTAATCAATTGATTATTTTGTAGATCAATTAATGTAAAGAATTCATTTTCACCCCAAAACACAAATATTTCATACAGATGGCATTCCCTTTGACTAAGAGTAAGAGATAAAGAAAGGGGAAAAATATACTAATTACACCAACATTATTTGATATGTAATACTTAAAGGGGCTTTTAGCAATATTGATTACTTAGAATGATAATCACAGCTATCAGTGATATGGAGGGTAAGTAACGGAAGGCTGTGAGTGTTCATGCGAAGAGGGACGGGAGTGCTTACTGCGATAATGGACAGGAAGTTAGCCAAAACGATGACTTTGCTAACGGGTCCTTTAATTACGATATAGTAATATTCCCTGCTATGTCCCTTTAACTTAAAGGTACATTGTGTATAATTCATTTGCATCTAGAAGAACAGACTTGGCAGAAATGGAATACAATATTCATAGATATGTTTTTATATCAGTGTATAATCCTATAGAAATGAGAGTCGTTGTGTTTCACTTGCCTAAGTTTGAGTCCTTTATATCCCCATGGCTATGACTCATTTGTGATTTATTTTGTAATGTTGTTTTGTAGGATCTTAATGAGCGATGTTTTGTATGAAATGTGCCGTTGTATTCATTATCTGTGGTGTTAAACTATGTATCTAAAAAGCTTTACCGCCTAGGATACAGACGTCAAAATCAACCGCTCCACACGGAGCTCCACACATCCACACACTGTGGCGTTATATATATATATATATGGATCCTAGAAGCTTAATCATCTCTCGGACCCACCCTGGCAGGGAAGAAAGGCCTGTGCTCCGTGCCTTTAACAAAATATCAAAATATATATTTAGAGAATTAAATTGTAATATAGTTTCACTTTTCAATCCAAGTGCAAAATAGTGAAGCAAATGTCAGTTCACGGATAAGGGGGATTATGATAAGTGGGTGTGCATTATTTTATGCATCCATGTTTTGGAGACGTTAGTTTTCCTGTTTGATAACTTAAAGTAGGCTTTTGCGATACAACTGCACACTGTCAAAAGTAACCTGTATTCATGTATAGCAATGCAGCTAAAGTTTGCCTTGTAGCGCCGACTTTAATTGGGATGATTGATCAATACACATAACAGATGGCGGAAATAGGTCTATGAATGTAATTTACCACAATGTATGCTTTATGGCCAAACGTAAATACCTACTGGCCCCTTACAGAAGACAGGCCAATACAGGCCACTATGATTGTAGGAAAGAGGGGGGGAGGATTTGTTTAAGTTGGCTGCGGTCTGCAATCTCACTGCTAGTTGTTACAAAATTGTACATACTGGACTTTTTTATCAATCAATTATATTGATCACAATCATTTAAACATTATTTATATGACATTCCCTATACGCAAAGACATATGCTCAACATAATGGCCGATCCCCACAAACCCAATGCGCACACACCATCAATCAACGTAGAAAAGGCCCAGAGTCCAGCTTCAACAAGTTCTAATCAACACATAGGCCTGGCTATCATGCGAATGAGGTATGATGATTTAAGTTATGAGTGCTTGGAGAAGTCACAATTGCAACAGCTCTCCCTTCTAATGTTTTAGTCATTCGTACTGCATGCTCAGCATTGGCATATCTCCCACATGGTGGCGGTGCTACTGTGAAATTCCAAATTAAGTAGTGATATTGAAGAAGCATGTTTGTTATAACCTATTGAATTGAACAAATTGCATTTTTGAAATGCTGTCACGAATACTAAAATCAGAAAATCACATGCGTTGTTCAAAGATATTGCCGTCAATGCATTTTCAGTGTCAAAGTCCAGGACCAAAGAAGAGCATGTTGGTGCTCCCGTTTTCTGTAGCCTGGGGATTCGGACAGAGCTGCAATGAGCAGCTTCCCCCTATGTCTGGAAGCCAGACAGCCCTGCCGGGGTCAACACACTCCCTCAGCCCTCTAAGCTGTGGTCCCGGGCCCGGGGCCTCTCCAAGGCCCCCAGCAGCATGGCACACCTGTCAAACTCGTCTCGGCTGCAAAACAGACTTGGCACGCCGAGCCATGGTCACTACAAGATCATGTCGAGCCCAGATATCTGTTTGCGGTGTTGATTGATCACTTCTTATTGACCGTTTGCAATAAGGAAAGTTTTGAACGAATAGCCACGGTAATGCTAACTGCATCCATATGTCATTTAAAATTGGAAAAATCCCCTTTATTAGAATCCCTGGCACCGTATTGCTTTTTTTCCTCACAAAAAAAAAAATCCATTTAAACTAATATGTTTGTTTTTAAACCCTCTTCTCATATCCGAGCTGTCAATTTTAATTCTGTGGTATATCAGCGATGAAAAAGGGCTGGGGTCGATACAGAGCCTGATGTTGAGGAGAAATAAAGCAGCTTAATAGAGAAGAGAAGCACCCGTGCATACAATGTGAAGTATTGATGAGCTAATCCACTTTCCAGTGCAGTAGACAGAGGAGCTGGATACTGCCTGAGGAGGGGCGGGCCTGCGGGTTGACAATGAATCCCGCTCTGTGTGCTTTGAGTTTTCCATTCATTGTCTTATTGTTTGCTTTTCGTTCTAATTATAGTTTCTCAAGTTGGTCAGAGCAGGTGATTTATGCACTTGAATGTTGTCTGCAAATCCTGCCCACCGATCTCTCTGCCTGCTTGTCTGTCTATCTGTCTGTCTGTCTGTCTGTCTGTATGTCTGTCTGTCTGCCGACCTACCTGTCTGTCAACCAGCCTATCTGGCTTTTCTGCCTGCCATTCTCTCTGCCATTCTCTCTCTGTCTGTCACACCTCCCTTTCTCTGTCAAGCTGCCTGTCTGTCTGCAAATGTGCCTCTCTGTATGTCTTCCCGACTCCCTGTATCACCGTCGGTATTTTATCAGTCATGGAATACTATAAATAAAATGATCTTGCTGAAAAGATTTGTAACCCTAACGATTTGTGCTACCCCCTTGTTTGTGCATCAGACGAATAAGTTCAAAATAATAGATTCAGAGTCATTGTCATTCAGGAGAGAGATGACTCTTCTCATCAGATGTGTGTGTAGCGCCGTGCTAGACACACACACACAGACACACACACACACACACAGACACACACACACACACACACACACACACGCACACACACATACACACACACACAACACATACACACACACACACACACACACACACACACAATAGCACACGCACACACACACTAGCACACACACACACACACACACACACACACACACACACACACACACACACACAGACACACACACACACACACACACACACACACACACACACACACACACACACACACACACACACACACACACACACACACACACACACAGCGCTGTCAAAGTAATGATGACAGACCATGTGTGAATGTTTGCGAGTTTCCTTTTTTGATCAGCTAAATCAATGACAGAGGAAAACTGCCTTCCAATTTGGTCGAAAGAGACTTCTTGTTTCAAGGATGAGCAAAAACAGAGTAAACAAGTAAATCAAGTAAACTCAGAACAATAAAATCATGGGAACAATTCTGTGGGGTCTTTGATGCCATGATTGAATAACTCTGATAGAGTGGAAAAAGCACAATGTTCCACACCATTAAATAATGTGAGCTGTGAAAGAATTGCTTTACTGACTACGGAAACTCCCCCACACTGGTGTATGGATGAAGTGGGGAGTACTCAGTGGCCCCTTATAATTGCAGGCTTTATTTGAGTAATAAAAGGCCTTTAAACTCTGGGTGATATCCATTATTCAACATGAAGAACTACAACTAAAAAACAATGCTACAATTCTACCTCTACTAGTCCCTGTGTCAATCTAAAATAGACCAAGTCCCAACCAGGTGTGAAGGAGTGGGGGAAGCTTTCCATCCACTCTAACCTCACCCCATCATGAAGACGGCTGGGACGGACGCTCCCAGGGAATTTCATCCCTCTCGACCCATGTGCATATTTGGCTTAAAATCCACTTTCCCGACATCAAATACATGCAAATTAAATCCCCAAATGTGGTGACCCTTCATTTATTTTGTACCGTGGCGGTATAATGAGAAACGCAGCCTGTTTTGATTAAGTTAATCAGAAAAAAAAGAATTAAACATTGGACCGGGCACAGAAGAGAAATCCAATGCAAATGCCTTCCATTCGACTGGCTGAACGAGACCTTTAAAGTACATATCCTGGATATTTCCATAGCATCAATGCCAGTGAATGGAGGGTCAGAGAGATTCCCAGTCTACTTCACAGCAACATTTGGAAACTTTCTGGGTGAATTTGATGTTGGAGAGGAGGGTGGATTTCTGATTTGGTCAATGAATGTAATATTGCTTTAACAATATAATTGAGATGTTTTTGGATATGAAGCCTAACTCTCACACACACATACACACACAGTCATAAATGTTTGCAGCTGTGACAATTTGCCAGCCAATTTCCGGTTGGCTGAGCCCTCAAGTGGCACACGCATCAGACAGAAATGAGGAGTGGAGGGGGCCAGGTATTTCTGTGGAAGCTGAAACATTCCGTTAACTTAATTACATTGTGAAAACCCTGTCTTATTATTTTTTCAATAACAATGGCTTAGATAGAGGTTTGATAATGAGCAGTTCATGCTTATTCTAATTCATTATTCTAATCCCCATTAAATAACACCCAAGATGTTTATGCAGAGTATAATAATTATATTCATAATATTATGAATATCCTCAAACTTTAATGTGACCTCAAAAACACAGCCCCCCCCACACACACCCACACACACACACACTCACACACTCACACACTCACACACACACACACACACACACACACACACACACACACACACACACACACACACACACACGCACACCCCACCCCTCTCCATTAAACTCTCCAGCCCGGTACACACTCCCCTGAACCCTTCCTCACAGCGTCCCGGGGTGCTGATGAGATAAGGAGTTCCTCTGATGTGGTTCTGACCGCAGGAAGCCTCTCCAGCGCCTCCACCGAGCGCAGCCACACCAGAGCTCTCCTCCTGGCCTGAGACACCCGAGAGCCGCTGGTTATTAAGAACACATTACCCTGGCAGGGCTCGGCCATCACACACACACACACACACACACACACACACACACACACACACACACACACACACACACACACACACACACACACACACACACACACACACACACACACACACACGCACAAAGAGTACAAACCTGAAGCATTCCGGTCCTTAATCAGCGTTAGGTCCATCGATCTGCTGCTAAGGCCTCTGTCCAGGTCTCGGTCCAGCACGACACTTCAGTCATTAACGGGGGACGGGGGTCTATAGTGATTAGTGCTAATAAGACATATTGATATGCACTCATATTCAAACACCCCTCCCCCCACCCGTCATCTGAACCTCTTAAAGCTTCACACACCATCTGACACTCAGCGATTCATCCCAATTCTGACTTCTAATGATGGATGGACGGATAGATGGACAGACATACACACACACACAGATGGACAGTGGGACGGACGGACAGAGAGGTTGGACGTACCAACGGACAAACACATACACAGAGAGAGACAGGCAGACGGACAGATAGACGAAGTGATCCAGACGGAAGTGTAGTGTCGGAAATTGTTATTTTTCTTCGCCATAACCAACGTCAGTGTCTGCTTCGACAGCGGGCGGTAATGGTAGGTGGGTGTCTTAAATTGACGTACTGCCCTTTTGTCTTCATTGTGCTCGTCTTAAAAAGAACCACTTAGGTTTGTCCAAACGTCTGTCACACGTTTGTGGGTCGTTTGGCCATCTCTGCTCGGCTCAATCCATCATGATCAGGGCATGCAGGCTGGCGGCGTGCGCGACCCGCGCGCTCCCAGCCCCACACATGCTCTGAACCCCAATGAGGAACCTTGAGCAGGACTTAGCCATAAACAGCAACACTTTTTAGGCCCGCGTTAAGGAACGTGGAACAAAGGGGGAATATGCAATTCACTTTTTCTTACTTTTGGAAAGCTGTTTCGGTTTAATTAATTAACGATTAATCCTTTCCATGACTAGTAACACTAGGTGGTAGCGCGCACACACGCACTCCTCAGTCACCCATACACACACACACACACACACACACACACACACACACACACACACACACACACACACACACACACACACACACACACACACACACACACACACACACACACACACACACATACACAAATGTATTAAGAAGAAATAACAAAGAGGTCAGACCAAAAAGAATATGCGATGGACTTACTGGAAAGTATAGTAATCATAGAGAATGGGCCGTGTTGAATGGTTGCAACACTCAATCAACAGTGATGCCAACTACGCTTATGAATTAACCAGTGGATGCTCAAGAATGTGTCAATTTGCATGCCTTTAGATACAGCAATCTGGGAGCCCTGATCTTTCTGCTATGTGGGAGAGTTGTTTTTCAGTTGTTGTTTTTTAATGTTTTCTCATCTCCTCTGGAGATGTGCTTTTGAGGTTAACCGAGGCATGTGTTGAAGTGGGAAATAATGATAAAAAATGACACAATACCGAAAAAGTCACACTCTCGAATCGAATTGTTAATGCCCGAGTTTCGTTTCACTGCGCCATAGTGGAAAGGTCGAATGGAGATAGGATTTTCCTTTTTGTCTTCTATCTCTTTGCTCTTTTTTTTGAGGGAGGCATGAATTGTTGAGATGAGTTCTAGTTGAGCTCTGCAGTTCAAACGGCCGTCAGAGTGTAGGCTGGGAAGATGGAAGATGAAGGGCAAGAAGACTGCAAAAAAAGAGAGAGAGAGGGGGAAGAGAGAAAGAGAGAGAGAGAGAGAGAGAGAGGGAGAGAGAGAGAGAGAGAGAGAGAGAGAGAGAGAGAGAGAGAGAGAGAGAGAGAGAGAGAGAGGGAGAGGGAGAGGGAGAGGGAGAGAGAGAGAGAGAGAGAGAGAAACACACACGAAGCAAGGAAGTAGAAAAACAAGCTTCAGTTGGGAATTTTGAGTGGAAAGCTGTAGATGGAAATAGCGGGAGGATGTTGAAAACTATATTATTTAAAGTATGGTAGTTATTAGATATAGTTCTTCATCATTTAAACTTGTGAAATACAACTGTAGTTATATTAATATTTGACAAAATACTGACTCAGAGTATCCCTTCAACCCTAGTCGTAATAATAGAACATGCTCACAGACTAACTAAGGTCTAGTGAACTACTCTTGTGTCGCTTGTTAGCAAAATAAAATAAAATGTATATTCTGTATTTTTTTGCGAGTGATGACCGCATACAGGGTCAAGAGACGATGTCCATATGCATGCGGCCACTCTGCGGGCCGAGGTGGTGTTGCAGCACGATGGCTGTCGCTCCACTGTTTCTTCCCGTGGAGATAATATTGGTGTGCACAGGTGTGTGAGAGGGTAAATGGGTGGGAGGGCATGGGGAAGGGGACCAGATGGCAAAGGTGTGCATGTATGTGTGGCTATGTGTGTGCTTTTTTATGTGTGTGTGTGTGTGTGTGTGTGTGTGTGTGTGTGTGTGTGTGTGTGTGTGTGTGTGTGTGTGTGTGTGTGTGTGTGTGTGTGTGTGTGTGTGTGTGTGTGTGTGTGTGGGATAGTGTGTGCCTTTGTATCTGTGTGTGCATCTGTGTGTGTCTGAGTGTGTGTGTTGTTTAGTTCATTTCTGGTTTTGTGAGGAGAGAAAAAACGCAAAAAGAAAGAGAATGGAAATGTGGATCCAGGAGATCTAGAAGTGGAGGAAAGGGAGGGGTAGATCAAGGAGTTGATAACTCCCTAATTTGCATAACTGAAAGAGTTCCTTGCATACAATTTTTGCAAGTTGTCAAACATGAAGGATGTTTTTTTGGAAGAACAGAAGGCCTAACAGTTCCCTCCACCAAATAAAAACAGTAAAAAAGTGATATTCCGATATAAAGTATGTGTAATGAGATCCATTGTATGCTTTAAGTTAGACGACCATCCCAGTAGAGAGTGGGCTACCCATTCAATATGTTTTGAATTCTCTGCTATCTGACGCAGAATATCCAAAGGTTTCCAAATATACAACAACAGCAGTAGAGACGTACACTGATGCATTTAGTTCTGTTACCATCAAAACATTTCAAATTAATTTCTGAATGTCCGCAAGCATTTATCTGCCAATGAAAGTATTTTAATATATTTATGGTTTGTAATCTTGCCACCATTGACTTCGAGACCTAAACAAAGAATGAATTAAAATAGATGAAATGAAATAGAAATTATTAATTGTATTATTATTATTGGTTTTGCATGGAACAAGATGTATTCAAGATGTATTTGAAGGACATATTAGAAGAGAGGCTTTAGGCTGATGGACTGATAATCAATTACAGCCCTCAGGCTCTCTTCCTCAATGCAAACCTCAAGAGGGAAAGCAATACTTTGCAGGATAATATCGTCAGCACGCCTGCAGTTCAGTCCAAACCCAAAAAGCCCTACAAACACCACGCTGAAAGTCAAATGTGTACATTTAATCCTAGCCTACATGCACCCCTGCAGTGCCATTGCAACGGGGAGGGGGGGTGATGTCGTATATCATCATCACATCGCATATGGTCTCTTAAATTATTGGACCCCGGCATAAAGGAGCTATATCTAATACATGTACTGTGCTAAATAATAATACAATTACCATGATATGTTACTGGCCATTACTGGCTTGTCCGACAGTAATGCCTCAACCAGTAATTTCTGCATCGAAATGACCGTTCCGGGTCGGCAAGTTTGTTTCTGTTTCGGACTGTGTCCAAATAATTATTACTATTGAAAATCAAAACTTTCCAAATATGTGGCTTCTTGATTATTATTAACTGCAACCACTGAGATAAAAGTGACTTTCATAACTCATACGTAGATGTAGCTATCTGAAAAATGCAGACCAAACAAACGGTTATTGCTACCGCAAACACTGTGGCAGCTCTGGGCTGGCAGCCCAGTAAACTACTGAGTCAAATCGAGTGTGTTTAAGAATAACCCCTCGCAGAGTTAACTTTGCAGCTGGTAAAGAGAGACACTCTGGCTTTGAAGTTTTGAGCTTGTTTTCATCCCCCCTACTGAGATTTTTCACCCCCCCCCCCCCCTCTCTCTCTCTCTCTCTCTCTCTCTCTCTCTCTCTCTCTCTCTCTCTCTCTCTCTCTCTCTCTCTCTCTCTCTCTCTCTCTCTCTCACTCATTAAAATCATTTCTCAGGGTCAGGTCCTTTGTGAGACATCGTTATTTTTGTCCATCTCTCCCTTCTTCTTTTCTCTCTGTATGTGTGCGTACATCTGTGTATTTTATTTTCGATTCAATCAATCTTTGGGGGTGGTGAGGGGAATGGGGGGAACGGACATTATCATTTTCAATATCTGGAGCATTAACTTCCTGACCACAGGGGAGCAGGCTGGCCCATCCCCTCTGGCTGATGCTGGACAGCATTATCCAGGAATACTAATCATTCACGGAGCACACCGCCACAATGAGTGCAAGACCGGAATCCAGATAGCAAAAACCTCATGGTACAAGACGGCCAGAGAATCCTCCACAGCCTTTGTCCTCCAGACTGTTTTATTTTTTTATTCAGGGAATGGTGATTTTCTTTTTCTTTCTCTCCCCACCATGTTTCTTATCTGGCCCATGGCATCTGATGGAGCGAGGTCAACAAGAATATATAAGGCTGTTCGTTGTGGACAAAAATAAAATAATACATTGCTGATTTGTGATATGATATATTTTTGGTGCACACAATGTCCTGGAAGTGCATGTCCCACACGCTTTCTCCCGAAGGTACCAGAATGTCATCTGGCTGGCGGCGGAGTCGCCCGCTTCCTCAATTCATCCGGAGCCAACGCAGCGGCCCCGGCAGGCTCAGCTCGGAATGGATTGCCAGCCATGTCGTTCCTATCTCCGTCATATGAACTAAATCGTGCTTATTTGTCCCCATTCTTTCCCCTCCTTTTATTGTTGCCTCCATCAATGCAGAAGCCAGCTCCGCACTTTTGTCCTTTAAAAAAAAATACTTTTCCAACCACCCCCCCACTATGATCCTCAGATATGGACCACAGTGGAGAACCTATAGGGTCCTATTAACGCCACACGTGCCAAAGGATTTGCTGGTAAGGTGCCAAACAATTATGAGTTCACAGTGGGTGGGTACAGAAGGTCATGCACCTATGTGATATTAAGTGAAAGGAAGACAAAGCACGGAGAGGAACATCCGAAATGCATTAGGTCATTACTCCAACCCCAAACCCACAATCTTCATCCGTAATCAATCCTGATTGATTGCATTTTGATTGACTGATTTAATGATTTATTGGAATGACAGCAGTTAAAATATAGGTATTGTTCATCTTAATTTACCTTTTGTTTGAGACGAGGTACAAATCAAGTCCAATTCAAATTCAATCCACGTCCATGCAGAGTTATGAACCCTGACTGAGAGCGGCCGGCCATCTTGTGTGCATCACGAAACATGCCTCCCGTCCCTCCTCCCTGCCCTCCTCCATCCTTGTTTGTAGGAGATGGAGCCGGAACAGGCAGATGATGGATACCTTCCCTCTCCCTCCGCCCTTGGGTCCCAAAAAAAAGGTCATCATCCCCTTGAGCTGAGCAGAGCGGATTCCTCCTCATCCTCTTCCTCCTCCTCCTCTTCCTCCTCCTCCTCCTTCCTCATCCTTCAGCGCCGAGCCGGGAGGGCCAGGGCACCGAGAGAGGCTGCCGCGCCGGCCCTCCTCAGCACAAACGCTCGTAAACTGTGGCTGACAAGCACCAAGAGGCTCCGACACGGAGGGCCCAACACACAGCAGGTGATGACGTTAACCCCTGCTGATAGATGGGGGGCTTCACTATGGTGGGGTGGCCCCAACGGGCAGATATGGGAGGTGTGAATTGGTAGGGGAGAGGAAAGGCCTGACACCTTTTCTTCTTTTGAGGTGATATTAGTGCGGCTGGGGGCCGGGCGGGCCGAGGTGTGATGTCATAGGATAGGGATAACAATAAAGAAACAGAGACGCCGACACCTGACAGCTGCAAGGAGGAAAAACTTGGGAGCATCGTTTAACCATGCCATATCAAATCAGGTAATATCATGTGAACACACTATTATTATTGTTATTATTATTACACGCTATTAAAGTGTAATTCCAGCGAAAATTTAACCCAGGGTCTTGCATACCCATCAAATAAGCCTTCCAGATACTTTTTTCATCGAACATCGAGTATAGAGTTTGCCCGGCGCAATGTTTGGCTTCTATGTCATTGGGTATGGGCACCGCGAACGCATCTAAATCTGCATTTTTTAACCACTAATATTGCTCCAAATAGCACCAAACCTCTGCAGTAGCATGATTAGGGTCCATAGACCTAAAACAAAGCATCAATAACCTAGTTAGCATACCGGGAGTTTATTAAAAAATACAGTTTTCCTACTATTTTGAGCAATATTAGTGGTTAAAAAATGCCGATACATGCCAAAACAAAGACCCTGGGTTAAATTTTCGCTGGAATTACATTTTGACATGAATAACATCCCTTTCAAATGATCTCCAATTTTCATAATAGCCTTTCATTTTTCCTCACCCAAGTTTCTCCCAGAGAAAAGATTAGCAAATTTCCCCGAGACATCGAATGACTTGGTTGGTATCTTCTCTTGTGGAATTGTGTGTGCGGTACCAATGACATATTGATTATAATGTCATGCTATATTCTGTGTGAGCTGTGTGTTCTGGGCTGTGTGTGTGTGTGTGTGTGTGTGTGTGTGTGTGTGTGTGTGTGTGTGTGTGTGTGTGTGTGTGTGTGTGTGTGTGTGTGTGTGTGTGTGTGTGTGTGCGTCTGGGAGGGTCATCATTTGAAAGTTTGGGGTTATGTCTTTGTATTTTCTCCTTATCAGTCATCATCAGAGGCTCATTTCAACCTTGACCGCTACGAGTACGCAGAACTGACACGCTATGTTAATTGATTGTTTGTTGGCCTCAGTGCTTGTCGGCTTTCCACTGGCCTGTTTATGCTATGCCCTCATGCCCTCTAATGCAAAGCAGCTGCATGGTTGAGGAGGCGGTCACACTATAAAAACTAGAAAATGACCGGGGTTGGATGTTTGTTGGAGAAGTGTGGAAGCACCTTAAGGCATAATAGTAGTAGTGGTAGTTGAAGTAGTAGTAGTGGTAGTGGTAGTAGTTGAGGTAGTAGTAGTAGAAGTAGCAGTAGTATACATAGTTGTGGTAGAATCTATCAAAATGTTTGTGATTGTATTCACGAAGACATGCTGGCAGGCATAACATTATAAATGAAATTCACTGTCTAAGTCCTCCTGTCTAATTTTCAGTTTTACATGATAAAGCAGTCACGTTATGAACAGGGATGCCTCACTTTGTCTTTATTGAGACAGGACTTTGCCTGTTCAATTCGGGTTGAGATCCATGCCGTTTGCTTCTGGTATGTCTGTGGCTACTGTGAAATACTTGTGGGAAAAAAAGTGTGATTTGTTATACAAAGTCCGAAATAAAAGGTTGTAAAAACAGTTTTACACTCGGCCGGGTGTTTATAAGGTCAAACAGTCACTCAGGACTTTTTATGATGAGATTTTGTGAAAAACGGTCAAAGAGTTGTGCAAACAAAGGCTGGATGGATGCCATAGCGATACGCCCACAGACAATCTCCTCTACCGAGATGTTGACCTCAAATACGTCAAACATTTTTTTCATACCACACCTTTCCTCCAAAGACTTTCAATCTCCCCCTTATTTTATTTTATGTATTGTCAAAAAATAAGACCTTTAAGACTTTTTAATGGGAATTTCCAAACACAGCATGAAAACCACACTCTTTCCTCACTATGTTTCCTTTATAAAACAGCCTTTGGGGGGGGGGGGGCCGTAAATCTGTAATAGGAATTCATAAAAAGCTCAAGTAGGTCCAGTTAAAGATGCATCTGGAGTAGCCTATCTATGAGGCTTACTATCGGCTATTTGGCAACCATAAATCCACAATGATAAAATAACTATTGATGGTTGACGTATTTGCACAGATGTTCATACTAAAATCTTACACTCAATAAGTGAAAGCCCTTCCTGATATATTGATCATTATTGTTGTCGTAGTACCTGTGGAATTGAATGATTTGTTTGACTAATACATAGAATGAATCAACACTGATAAAACACTAGCTTTCTAGTAGTGTGGTTCCTCTTGCCTACTGTTAGTCCTCGCATCAAGGTCATTGCTTATCTTTGAATTAAAGCAGCATTTAAAATCTGAGAGCCTTACAACTTGGTAATGAGAATGAATGAAGAGATTGTCTCTGCCATTTATATAATCTTTTCGGACCATTTATTTTTATTGCACAAGCCTTGGCATATAGCTAATGTCGTTATCATATTTCTGCTCAAACCTGTAGATGACGAACAACGCTGTGTGGACCGGACACAAAGGATGTTATTGTTGAAATGATTCAACCATGATAAAAGGAAGACTGCAGTGGACTTGAGTTAGTCAATCTAATGTTCTTTGTGTTTAAGGGTGGGAAGACACCATGCTCGGTCTCAGATAGAAAGGGGGTTGTCTGACTCTGAACCCATTTCATTGATGTCATATTTTCCCGGGCAGTAGGAGCACCTCTGCACAAATTGACTGCAAAAGGCCACGGTGGGGCTCCTACAGAGCATCTGTATGCATAGTGTTGGACAGCTCGCACAGCATTCATCATATTCCCCCAATCTGTCCTGTGTGTGGTAGCCTACAGCTAATGTTTACAAATGCATGAATGTGAAGGAATGCTCTGTATGCAGGCCAGCTAAGTGTGTTGTGGGGAAGGGGGGGGGGGGGGCACAGACACAAGTAGAGTGACAGGGGCAGACAGGGAATGAATAACAAACAAAAATAAAATTTGATAACGCTTCACAAAAGACTCAACGTCGCCACATTCAATCAATCATGGCTAACTCTTGACTTGATCTGCTTCCTCATCAAGGAGTTGGAGAGGTAAAGATTGGTGTCAGGGAAGGTCCAGATATTATTACCTCCACGTCACGATTGGTCCCTCACCACTGACCAAACAGTGCAGGATTGAAAACCCATTCCAGTTTTCTTCTTTTCCATAATTACTTAATAATGGAATGTCACCATATGATATATAATAGTGTGTTTGCTTCCACCCAGACTAAAATGAAATGAACCGTAGCTGTGGAATCGGAAGTGCATTCCTACAAGTTAAATCAATTGGGAAAACGACCGCCATAGTTATGACTTCATCTGAAATATGAACTTCATAGTCCTTTACCACAGCTTCAGTCACAGAGGACCAGCATCATATAACATCCCCCAACCAAGGGCCTGGATATGCAGAGGAGGTGAGCAGGGCAAACATAAGTAGAACCAACCAATCAAACCAAACTTTAAATAAGATACTGGTAGGGACAATCCTGTCTTTCCCAAAGTTGGTCGGCCACACATTGCATACATGCAAAACGTATATTGCATTTGAGCAGCAAAGTGTCGTCTTGTGGTGGACTAATAGACACACACCATACTGTGTTATTGAAATGTTATAGGGACACTGGGCACGCTGTCTCTTTAATATCATGTGTGTGTTGATATGCCGGTCAGCGCGATGTTTGAATTTAATGTTTATATGACAAAATGAACGACCTGCCGTTGCTTGTCGACGTGAGAAATTGTCTCTTTACTTCTTTTATCACAATTTCTACAGTCTATAGACAGAATGTCTTACCTGGGAGAGTTTGTTGACGGCGACGCCGTTAAAACAGAGGGAACGGGGGAGGGGGGATAACAAAATCGGGTAGGCTTAGCTCAGGAGGTAGAGCAGTTGTCTTGTAACCGAAAGGTTGGTAATTCGATCCCCAGCACCCCAGAGTGTTGATGTGTCCCTGAGCAAGACACTAAACCCTAACTGCTCCTGACGAGCTGGCTGTCGCCTTGCATGGTTGACTCTGCCGTTGGTGTGTCAATGTGTGTATTAACCGATGTAAGTCGCTTTGGTTAAAAGCGTTGTTTTTCAAAGCGTGCGTGTGTGTGTGTGTGCGTATGTGTATGAGGGGCCGTCTGGGACAGAATTCATACTTGGTCTTACACACACTTTTATAATCTTACATTATATACATCAGTATACTCATACACACACACTATTATACTCCTTTTACATGTATATATGAGAGTGGTGAGTGGTGTATGTATTGTATGTCAGAGAATAGTAGTGTATGTGAGAGAGTATAGTAGTGTGTGAGAGAGCATATAGTAGTTGGGTATGTGAAAGAGTATAATGGTGTATGTGAGAGAGAATAGTAGTGTATGTGAGACAGTATAATAGTGTATGTGAGAGAGTATAGTCATTTATGCAAGAGAATATAATCAGTCCCTCCAGGATTTCGCGGGTCTTTTTTGAGATTGTTGCGGTCTAAAATGCCTGATGATGCGTGAGCTTTTCCAAAAAGTTGCCATGAAAGTTGTTTTTTAGGTTTTTGTTGCGATTACAGTGCGAGAGGAAGTAAAAGTTGCGATAAAAGTTGTGATTTTCCTGGTGTTAAATACGAAGTTATAACTGCAATGTTCCCAGAGTAATTTGTTAAATATTAAGTTATTACTGAAAAAAACATTAATTATAAAAAAAAAAAACACTGAGAAATGGTCCCATGAATAATTGATCTTGATTCTTTCCGCGCTGGCAATTGACTTGGATGCAACAGCCTGTGTCATAGAGATCGGCCTCGTCGTCTGACGTCCTGCCTGCAGTTCTGCAGTTCTTTAGTTATGTTTTGCGGTGGCAAAATGCTTATCAATGGAAGATGTATGCTTATGTTCCACCACAATGTTGCATGCAGTGCAAAATAATTTTCATGTAGAATACCAGGATACTGCTTTTCGCGATCTTTCGCAGTTATTTTGGTCGGCAAGTGTAAAACTTATGACGCGCACATGCTGCAAGAATGCTTGAATCGCTTGAACGTAGTAAACACGGAAGTAAGATGTTGCGTTGAAGTTGCAAATCGCAACATTGCGAAATCCTGGAGGGTCTGTACAGTAGTGTGTGTGAGAGAGAATAGTATTGTGTGTGAGAGAGTTTGACTGAAACGGAAGTGAGCTTGATTCCTCAGTTCCTGATTGGCCGAAAGAAGAGGCGGTAGCTTCTGGAGCTGAAACTACTGCCCTGTCATTTCACTCTGGAATTTCCAGCGATTTTGTTATGCTGCGTTCGCACCAAAAAATTATTTGGTCGCTTGTTCGCATGGTCTCCTGAGTTTGACAGAGGCTTCTTCTTGTGACCGCCAATTAATTCTAAACCCTAGCCAGTCTCTACGTGTTGTGGAAGTACCAGAGACGTCAGAAAAACTTACACAGTCGATTCATGAGTGCAGTGTATGTCTGCGTTCACGCGTGCTGTGTGTGAGCTGCATGCTGCTTGGCACATGCACACTGACCAAATTCAGTAATTTGTCCGACAGGCCTGCTATTATATACTAGTAAGACGTGAGATATTCCTCATGAAAGGATGTTGCTGGTTACAGTGGAATAAAGGTAGAGACGAGCATTTCCACATGTCCCCCATTTGACAGTTAATTCAGCATCATTATGTTCAGGCAGATAAGTTTCATATTTTATCATGATCACAGAAAACCACACATTTCTGCTTTTAGTCCTGCTGCTTTCATTCGATTGAATGCGGCTCTTTCTATAGTTTGCCGTGGCCTATTGGAAAACAAAAATGTATTACAGTCTGAATAAAATGTGAAAGCTGACTCTTTGTTGTCTAATACTCGAGATAGCCTAATTGTGTGTGAGGGTGAATTGAGTGTTGTGTGTGTGTGTGTGTGTGTGTGTGTGTGTGTGTGTGTGTGTGTGTGTGTGTGTGTGTGTGTGTGTGTGTGTGTGTGTGTGTGTGTGTGTGTGTGTGGGTGTGTGTGCAGGGGCGGGCCGTACTATTAGGCAAACCAGGCATTTGCCTGGAGCCCCGGGCCCCATTTTTTTTTTTTTTTTTACCTTTATTTTTCCCGATAAAACATTCAGAACAGTTTCTTATTTACAATATTGATCTGGTCAAGAGGGCCCCAATGCATATATTTTGTCCCCATATTTATTATTTTTATAAAAATCTCTTCACAATAGTAGCATCGGGATGTCTAATTATTACTCATGTTTTGACGATCTTTCCATGTGCACCCCCCTTCAGTCTGCACTACATGGACTATTCCATGTTACGCGCATCACGTTCATCATGCGTATGCGGAAATTATGTCAAATTCAAAACAGTAAGCGGTAAGAGAGAGAGAGAGAGAAATCGAGTGAGACATAAATCGAGTGAAACATGAAGCGATCGTACGAAAACGGGTCACATAAAAAGAAAGACCAAAGGCAGGACTTTTTTTCAAAGCTGCCAAAGCTATCCAGCTGTTTTACAGCCACCGCAGTGGCAGCGGGACCGTCGGCGGATCAAGAGCAGCCGTCAACGTCGTTTGCTGTCACGTTACTGCTCCTTTCATTCCAAGTGGCTCTGGCTCAGCCAGCAGCGATGCTAATGACGTGTGTCAACAAACTGACGGAGATGATGCACAACTGGTAGTGAATATTTCTCACTCTCCTTCTTCCACTTTGGTTATTGAAATTTATGACAATAACGATAACAATGACTGCGAGACACATATTCCTGTGGATGACCCAGCACTCTGGCCCAAGCTGCTGTGTCTTGGGCAGGTGCACACATATTCTTGTGGATGACCGAGCACTCTGGACCAAGGGCCGCAGATTCACAAAAGCATACTATTACATAGTAATGAAAAATGGTGAGAGGGTGAACAGGTCTTGGTTAGTCTACAGTGAAAGTGCAGACCGTGTTTTTTGCTTTTGTTGTTGCCTTTCTGGAAAACAAAAACAACTGAGTGAGGAAGGATTTAAAGACTAGAATAACCTTGCAATGCATCTAATCAACCATGAAAGGTCTGAAGAGCACAGGAAATATAGTGATAGCTGGACGCAGCTATCAGTGGGTTTCCAGTAGCTATTTCCAGTAGCTCACAGCAGATAGCTGATGTGAGCTACTGGAAACCCTCAGGTAAATGAGGACTTATGGTTAACAGTCAGTGTAATGCGTCAACATAACTAATCTTATTGTTTTGTATGTTATTCTCAATTTGTAAATAGATAATTAACATTTGCATGAAAGAAGGATAGTAACTTTTGTTCATCCCTTGTATGGAGTATCTCATTATGCGATATAAGGTACTGAGACCGGTAGATGCAGGGGCCCCCAAATGACTGTTCGCCTGGAGCCCCCAAAGGGCTAAGTTCGCCACTGTGTGTGTGTGTGTGTGTGTGTGTGTGTGTGTGTGTGTGTGTGTGTGTGTGTGTGTGTGTGTGTGTGTGTGTGTGTGTGTGCGTGTGCATGTGTGCGTCTACATTTGCGAATTAGTGTGCATGTGTCATATCTGTGGAGAACATACGATGGATGTCAGGGCCACTGATTCGGATCTAGTAATTTCACACTCAAATGGACACTCAATATGCTATAACAGACTGAGGTCTCGTCCCATTGTGGCTAACCTCCCGACCCAAAGACCAACGGCAGACCCCCCAGCCACACTCAGAAGGACTATTATTATCCCTAGAATCTCAAACTCTAATTAGTTATGAAAGAAGATAACTATGGTCATAAAGAATGGGAATATGCTACCCTATAAACATAAACTACACATCAATCTGGACTGGTGCTACCGAACAAATTGGTTGCGGAGGGGAGCGTTTTTGCAATTTAAATCACTGAAGTCTTGTTACAAATAAACAACACATTTAATTATGTTGAGCGCTATAAAATAAGCAGTGTACTTTCCATTTTTTCAACAGAGGTTTTCAGAGCTCAGGGAGAAGGAGCCTTCAAACCCTGCCTCTCCTCTCTGCAGGCCTCCAGTATATCTATCATGTTCCTCTTTCCCTCGGTTGTTGTCTGCCTGCCTTGCCCTTTCTTTCCCTCTTTCTGTCTCTCTCTCTCCCTCCCACCCACCCTCCCCCCCTTCCTCCGTCTCCTCTGTTCATTTCAAGGTGGCATTGCCCCTCCCTCCCCCACCCCAACGACCCCCCCCCCCCCTTTCACATGCACACACACACACACACGCACACACACTTTCCCCCATTTCCTCGAACACACACATTCCCACTCCCCGACCCCCCCCCCCACACACACACACACACACTGCACTCCAGCTGCCCTTGAGGCTGTATGATCTCATCTGGGGAGACACAGTCAGCCGCCTATAAAGGGTGGAAGAAAGGCAAGTGCTGAGGACGAAGAGCAAGAAAGGCAGAGGAGGCGGAGTAGTGTGTGGGTTTGTGTGTGTTGGGGGGGGGGGGGGGGGGAGGGGGGGGTTACAGGAAACCAAATCCCATTGCAGTGTGAAATAATGGAGTACTCCCTCACCACTACCACCACCACCTCCATTTATTGCCTCTGCATGGCGTCTGATCTGAGATCTGTGCTGCGGGGGTGTCACATGCTGGGGCTGAAGGGCTGGGGAGGGGGGGCTGCTGAGATTTACAATCGGGGGGGGGGTGATGAAGGAGGGTACGTTTGATCCACTTCTATTAGAAATACAGTGTGGATACACCACCTAGCAAGACTGTCCATGGTGTGTGTGTTTGAGTGCATGCATGTGTTAGCGTGCATTTGTGTGCACGCTTTGTGTGTGTGCACCTTTCTATGCACACATGTGTGTGTGTGTGAGTGTAAGAGTGTGTTTGGGCCTGCCTGCATGTGTGTACATGTGTGTGTGTTTCTGGGCCTGACTGCATTTGTGTGTGTGTGTGTGTGTGTGTGTGTGTGTGTGTGTGTGTGTGTGTGTGTGTGTGTGTGTGTGTGTGTGTGTGTGTGTGTGTGTGTGTGTGTGTGTGTTGGGGAATCATGCTAACGGCTACCTTTTGGCCTGGTTAGTTTATTTATTTTTACGAACTACAACAAGGCTTATTTCATGTGTTTTAGAGGCTCTCGTATTTCGACTTCTTTGTATTACTCACATGTGTTTCACAGAAATGTCTCTGATCCGCCCCAGAACCATTGACGAACTCAGTGGATGTGTATCCATTGATTGATTAATTATGGCCCAATTCATCTTTGGACTTGTACTTACTTGCTGATGTACAGAACATGAGCTTTAATGCAAGATCATTTTAGTGACAAATTATTAATAAAATATACAAAAAGAATGTTATACATATAGAATATATTATTTTCCATTCGGGACCAAGTTTGAGGCAGGCTGAATTTAGATATTTTTTTAAAGATGTCTGAGCAGAGCTGGATGACGAGCTGTGATGAAATTATCTGAGACAGAGATTCCCTGTAGAAAACAGATAATGAGGAGAGAGCTTTTTACTTATGCACAGGGCTTCGAGTGTGAAAGAACGCAGGGCAGTGAGAGGCACCTTTAATCATTCAACGCCTTCTGGAGTCACAAAAAGCCTGTGTGTGTTTGTGTGTCTGGGTGCGTGTTTATGCGAATGTGTGTGTGTAAGCACTTGCGTGCGTGTATGTGCGTGTGTGTAAGCCTTGTTGAAATAAGCCTTGTTGTAGTTCGTGTGTGTGTGTGTGTGTGTGTGTGTGTGTGTGTGCGCGCGCGTGTGTGCGCGCGTGTGTGTGTGTGTGTGTGTGTGTGTGTGTGTGTGTGTGTGTGTATGTGTGTGTGTGTGTGTGTGCGCAAGTGCATGTGTTTATGAGCGCATGCATGCATTCATGTTAATGTGCATGTGTTTATAAGTCGGACCCCATTGCCTCGGTCTAGAGACTGCTCTAGAGAGATCCATGATTCATAACCCCGTTTAGCTGCTGCGCTAAAACAAATCTGTGTGAGCAATAGCAGCAGGTTAGGCATTAGCTAACTGTGCTAGAAGCTCGGATGTTTCTGAGGATGATCTCTGCCCCACTCCGCCATCGACATGAGATAGAGCCACCTACCCTCTCCTCTCCTGAAGCTAGGTTTTGTCATTTGGGGTCCAGAACCCTTAAGGATAACCAATCTGACTGAACTAATGAGCTCAACCCAGTGGTTCAGAGTCTCCATGGACAGTGAGCCCCTATGTGCATAGATAAAGTAGCCGGCTGCTGGAGGGATAGGCAGTCAGCAGAACAAGCTTGAAGTCATTTGGAGTCATGGGATGCAAATTGTCATGACTGCCCTTGTTGATGGACCGTTTCAGTCGACTATCGGTGAAGGAGGGTATAGGTTGGAGCCACAGTGCCCATCAGGAAGCTAATTTAATGCTTAACCAAGTTTGTTTATCCGTCCGAAATGAAGATAGATGTGGGTGAAGATGAAGGTGCACTGCTTCCCAGCTTCCAAATCATGCACAGGGCATGCTATCTGCCATACGAAAAACAAAATGTGCATTTCAATCCATGGCCAAGCTTATTACGGTTATGAAATCCGATCATGTATAGAGCCAATTACATTAAGGGCTGGTCTCGGAGGCCAAGTGCTGTCAAAGTCAAGACTTTCATCTCCAGTCAGAGTGAGAGATGGAGGTATATGGGGAGGCTTAGGGATGAAAATAGGAGGCTCTGAGTCATACTGAGAAAGCTCATTCATTTGAAGTTTTCGATGTATACCATCACTTTCACCCTGTGCCTCATTGTTTTCACCCTTTCTCCTTCTTCAGTCTACTTTTTCTGCTCTTCTCTTCTGGCTCCGGGGATACTCTTTGATGTCTTTCGAAATCGATCAGAGCATTTCAGAGTCTGAGCCATTGATAATGGCATGAATCAATATCACACCTCATCAATAAATGCTGGGTATTTAGGAGAGGGGGGGGGGGGGGTTATGGCTTCTTCTGTTAAGGCTTTTTCTTGGGGATGATTCTCAGAGTGCTCCACAACAATGTGGATAGATAAGAAGCCGTGTTTCGCAGCAGCGTAATCACTGGGAGGCGTCTCTGTGTTTCGGTCTGATAGTGGGTTGTTAAAAACGCCATCTCTAAAAGCATTCTGGATCCAGATGCATTGTGAATGTTTGATAGGGAATATTTTTTATGAAAAAGGAAGGAAGGGGGGAAGGGAGATGGGAGTTACAGAGATAGGGAGGAACACCAAGAGGTTGGGTGAGAACATAGCTTTTCACCAATGTCGCACACGAATATTCACTTACATTTGGAGCATTTCCTACGCCCGCATTTGGGCTGTGAAGGTAAGCTACTTAAAAATCAGACTTGCATTGAGCCCAAGATGTCCTAAATTCATAACCCCTCTATAAGAGCAAGAATGAGCCTGTAGTTGAAATTACATTTCATATTTTATAATGCTCTTGATATCTCGATTTTTAAAAAAAAACGTTATTTTACATTTCTTGGGTTACATATCACCTTTCGGTCATTACCTTTATAACAAGACAAGTTTGTCATGGACCCCTGAACTCTCCCGTTTGAAGGTAATCCATAAGTAACCAAATATGTCTTATCTATTGTTTATCCAACTCATGCTAGGTATTTTTTTAAGTTGGAAAGAATGCTGAAAAAACATACAATTGCCAATGTCTGTTGGGCACGATATGGTCAAATTAGAATAATAACATAAAAGAACAGTTATCCATTTAAATTATTCATATGCACCACATAAATTGTACCCCGAAATACATTTTTTTGTGTTTATTGAAGGCCAAAAAAGCTATTTGCATTTGTGAAAGTCTTGACCGTCTTTGTCGGCAGAACATTTATAGATCTGGACAGAAACAAAGCAGTAACAATAATAAACCTAGGCATAAGTATAACAAGCAGTATGTCTGACACCTTTCCAGCAGACGATTGTCGTTGCATAACTAAATATTATTTATATGCTGACTAAAGTGGATAAATGGTTTGATGTAAATTGGATGAGATGCTAGATTTGATTATCTTGAGCAAGCCTGCCATCTTTGAGGTCTTTACCTCATATATTTATTTCATCAAGACAAGTCATGTGTATTTATATAGGCTGTGATCACAGTTACCCTCCCATGTGCTGCACGGGCACACGTTCCCCTGCGGAGCTATACAGCCCCGGGCAATCACACGATTGGGAGGTAAGGCCAAAAGCCCTGACAGAACAGGAAGAAACCTTAGGCGCCAAGTAAGTCTGGATTGTTATGGTATAGGATATTCAATGTTAGGCTAGTTATTATTGCAGTATTGTAGCCATGTTATGACATCAACGCCAACATCTTTCACTAAGATAAATAGGATAAATAATTGTTCCAAATGGCAGGGGTAACGTTCAGGTGTAAGGTTAAAAATGGTTGAAGATTACAAAGTTCAATCTAAGTGGTTCAAGTTAGTTGTAAGAATTAAGAGCAGTAGTTGGTGGTCCATTTGTTGTGAAGGCCAAAGCCTGCCTCCAGCCAGTGAGTGAAATGCTCTGTGCGAATATCTGCTCAGGTTGTCTGGGAATTGCTAACTTACTGATTTGATTTGAGAACCTTGGCTAATATCTGACCAATCAGGACATCTCTACCCTGATTGGTTTAGATAATTATTCTTGCCTGTCAATCATATGTGAGCACTGCGTTATCATAGCCCCATCACAGCGGCGTCAACACTTCACGATGGCGGAGAAACGTAGGAAGGGAGAGAGGGCTTCGTAAAAACAGAAGCTTCAAGGTTTTTATTTTCCATTCGGGACCAAGTTTGAGGCATTTGTAATAAACTGGATATCTCCGTTGTGGCTATAAGACATTTTATCAAATAAGTGGTTCATCAGTATACAATAACTGGTCATTATGATAGGTACTAATGTAGTGGATAACACCCTTAAAAGAATGAGTTCAGATCGTGACAAAATTGCGCTGCCTGCTTAATGCAAGTTATGATGTATATGTGTTTTTATACATAACCACTTAACAAAATACTTATACGACACACAGCACAACCACCTGCAGCTCAACATCAGTTAGACCAAGGGGATGGTTGGGGACCTGAGTAGATATGGGTCTCCTGCTGCACCCCTCTCCAGCCGGGGTCCGGATGTAGACATCGTTCAGGTCAGAAGTACCTGGGAGTACGGCTCAACAACAGGCATGACAGGACAGTCGAGCTCCTATCCTTCAGCGTCTGCTGCACCATGCTGCTGATGCTCTGTGAGCCTGTGATGGCCAGCGGCCTCTTCCACGCTGGGGTGTGATTGGGCAGCAGCAAGAGGGCGGTGGACTCCAACAGACTCACTGATCAGAAGCCTCTGTTCTGGGGGTGGACCTGGACCTGCGGGCAACCGTGACAAAGAAGAGGATGCTGTGCAAACGTCCTCTCTATCCATGACAATGACTCCCTCCCGCTCCACGGACCGCCGCCCGAACAGAGTACGTTCAGCAACAGACTCTGGGCAGTGAGCAGTTCCAAGGAGTACCGCAGGAAGTCCTTCGTTTCTGTGGCCACTGAACTCTTTAACTCCGCTCAATAGCAGACATGAGGGAGTCCCTCTGATATCTGTAGTCCGTTGAACCAAGAAAATTTGACTTATTTATCATATCCAGATGACCTGATCAATATGGCTGCAATATTCTTCAGGCACTTTACTTTCTTTATGATCATTTACTTTACTTAGCTACAGTTGTATATATTTTCATTTTTTGCTAAAGCATAATTCACTTCACCTCATTGGACACCAGATGTTTAGATGTCAATCCATCTAAAGATGAAAGTGTTCATCTTTAGTGATGAGTATTTGTCACATCACGGATAGGTCAGAGGTATTGCAGGAGAAGAGAAACAGAAATAGTGTAACCTTGGAACAATCACAGCTTTTGGACGCATTTCATGGCATCCTATTTAACCCATAGTAATACTGAGCTATACATTGTATGAAAGCTTTGAGGATGTATTTCGACAGTAAGTTTGACGAATGCAGTCATTGTTAGTCCATCTGGATGAAAGCCTCTATTAAGTGCCATAATGTGATGTTGTGTAATGTAATGTTTTGCATTTGTGTGTGTGCACGTGTGTGCATGTGTAATGCATGTGTGTGCGCTCCCTAGGAGTTTGTACATCTTCTGTTGCTATCTGTGTCCCCTCCCAGTGAAAAGTTCACAAAAAACCTGCTGTGTTTGTTGACCCTCTCAATAAATTATATGCACACACATACACACAAACACATGCACACTGATAAACGAGTGCCGCCACACACAGACACACGCACAAACACACACACACACACACACACACACACACACACACACACACACACCACACACACACACACACACACACACACACACACACACACACACACACACACATACATGCAAGTCCCAACCAACCCCCCAGCAGCTCAGAGCACTTGCTGGTTGGTAGTTGGCCATCTGTGTGACCGATTATAAATGACTGATTATGGGTCCCTCCGTCACACCCGCATTCAACCTGGGTTCTTGCCAAGGTATGTCTGTCTGTGTGGGTGTGCGTGCGTTTTGGAAGGCTGGAGTGCTGGCAGAAAAAGAGTTTGCATGTAACTGCATTGTTTGTGCTCATGCACATGCAGGTGTGTGTGTGTGTGTGTGTGTGTGTGCGTGCGTGCGTGTGCGTGCGTGCGTGCGTGCGTGCGTGCGTGCGTGCGTGCGTGCGTGCTGTGCGTGCGTGCGTGCGTGCGTGCGTGCGTGCGTGCGTGTGTGGTTGCACGTCTCTCCCTCCATCTGTTTGCAGAGATCTTTACAGTATTTAAGAAATGAAAGGAGAAGGGTGGGGTTCGGGGCGTGTATTCCCGTTCTCTAGCTCTGTGTATGAGGGGGATGGAGGGATGGGGGGGAGAAAGAGAATGAACAGCACATATCTGCAGGTATTGATTTACATTCTGCTGGGGGCCCAACAGGAAATGGATCTGGTCGTCTCTGCTGCATACCAATGCTGTGGGCTACATGAATGCACACACGTACGCCGTACGCTTGCACGCACGCATACACGTACACACACACAAGTACACCCATACACACACACACACACACACAGGTTTGTTAGATTCCAAAATACAGTGGAAATTGTCCTCAACATGCTCATTAATTTAGAGGCCAATACAGTCAGTGTATTCTCGCCTCCCTTGCCAAAAAATGTAGATAAGAGGTTTATTATGGCTTATTGATATTTATATTTATCCGCAGACGGGATCCTTTTACCCTGTTGTTGTTATGGCTTTATGCAGTCTACATTACTAACGTTTTCACACGGCGTGGAATCATGAAATCACTTGGCCCCCCCAGATGTTGAAGTTGCGAATCAAATGCATGGTTACAAATATGAACATAAAATGTTGCTAAATTTGTGTATATTATAAATTGGTGCAATCCCTACCCAGACATAATTTTCCTGTGCATAACATGTAGAGGAAAATAACGCCCCCCTTCCCTCCCCCCCCGCTACACACACACACACACACACACACACACACACACACACACACACACACACACACGCACACCTGTATGCCGTTCATTCTACACAACGGAAAAATACAAAGTGATTCTGGTTGCTGTCGATAGAAGTGCAATAATCTTTCACCTTCTGCATTGATTCTTTTCCTCGGTTTACAAGGATCAACCAAGATTAAAAAAAACGGACTTGTGTTTTTTTTTTGTAAGAATTGGATTCTCAAACACATTGAAGGGATTGCGAACATACTGGACACCGTATGTTATTTAAACTAAATCCTTGAAATATGCACACAAACATGGAGGATTAATTGCATTTCTGTGGCAGGTGTCCAGTTTCTCTAAAGCTCTAAAACAGGCACTAATGAATTTACAGTTTAATAATTATTTCTGAGCAGCTAAGCTGCACTATAAACAGATGTTTTTGTCGTATTGCTTTTTATTACTTATAAATTGACAAGATCCATATGCATAGCCATTTGTGTGTACGGCTGTAGATTTAATTTTAAACTGCATTCAAATCTGTGATAAAATAAGAATCTAAACCCAGTTTGTTAAACCCTGTTTCATCATCTCCTGACACCAGGTGCAGGAGCTCCGAGAACATTAGGAACCACAAACCAAGCTGCTCAATAAGTGAAACTAACTAGCTGGGTTCTGAGGATGTTTTCAGAAGTATTGGTAATGGTGCATGCATTCATTTTAGTTTTTAATTTGAACTTTGGTGAATGCTTAATATACGTGAACATGTTTTATGTGCACTATTCTTTTACCATCACCTGTGTGTTCATTTTCTTTCAGCTCATCAACTTTTTCCATATGTGGGGCAAATGAAAATTCAGCGCCACCTCATAAAAATACAAATCCTTGGCATCCATGTTAAACACACCCTTCCATTTCCGTTGCCGTTCCAAAAACACCAATCAGGCCTTAAAACGAAACCTCCTACCACTGGGCATTGAAATATTTCACTGACTGCCAACAAATGTTAAGAGCGGCTGAAAAAAGCGAGTACTACTTTGAAAAGAGAATAGAAAAAAATGAAAGATGTAACATATATAATATAGTAGGAGCCCTTTTTTGGGCCTATTTCATAACTTATATATCAGACGGCCAAATATGCATGCATACGTGTTGATATCAATTGGAAGTCATGAGAGGCATCACAACCTTTGGACAGATCCTAGAAATCGCGTCTATCTTACATTGAACCATGAAGTGAAACATTTCATAAAGCTGATCCGGTAGGCTATGATTAGGCTTCATGTCTCCCAGCCTCAGAATCACATACTCTAGATGATCATTGCAAACTGAGGGTTGTAGTATCTTCGTAATGAAAACATTTTCACATAAAGAGACGGTTGGAGAGACGGCTAGCCATATGGAGAGATACATGCGTCCCCGCAATGCAACAGAACCAAAAGGAGCCCTCACACCCCCTCATCTCCATATCTCAGGAGATATGGAGATATCGCTCCCTTACATTCAAATAAGGATATTGAATTCCTTTGCCCCCTGGGTGATGAACAGTATGGTTCTCTATAAGCTATTCTGACTCTGTGTCTCAATCATGCGTCTCTTCCCATAAATAAGAGCTATCCCCATAAAAGCTACAGATAAACACTCCTTGCAGGATTTACCGTTCCGGAGTGTTAAGAGGCAGGGAAAAGCTTATTTCAAACCTGAACTCCATCCTATTGTGTTATCTGTTTGTTAGTGCATCTCACCTCTCACCCTTCCTGAGGAAGCTGGACTTGAAACTGAATAAAAATAAAAAAGTTGTCATTGTATTACTTTTCATTTTACTGTCCTTGCGCAAGGGCCCTGTCAGGCTACAGGGCCCACCATGCTGAAATAATGAGGTTTCCTATTCTCAATAGTCTATTCTCAATATTTTAGATGAAAAACCAACCTTACACCAACATGTGTGTGTGTGTGTGTGTGTGTGTGTGTGTGTGTGTGTGTGTGTGTGTGTGTGTGTGTGTGTGTGTGTGTGGTGTGTGTGTGTGTGTGTGTGTGTGTGTGTGTGTGTGTGTGTGTTTGTGTGTGTGAGAGAGAGAGAGAGAGAGAGAGAGAGAGAGAGAGAGAGAAAAGGAATGTGTGTGCCTGTCTTTCTGTCTGTCTATGTGTGTTTTTCTGTATGTGTGCATTGTGCATTTACTTTGTTATTTATTCACTTCAAACCTCTTGCATAAGTACTTAATACTGCAGCTACATATTCAATACACAAACATGACTCGACTTCAAGTGCGCCAATTCCAGAAGAGAAACAGCATATGGCTGTTTGGTTTAGTCCAAGCACACCCTGACACCAACAATGGAGTCTTTGGTGTGGAACACCTTGAGCCAATAAATGAACCCCAGGCACATCCCATTGGTGTGGTGGCCTCAAACAGACACCAAGACACACAATGAAGCGTGTTGTCCTGCACCATAGAGCAGCCAGCCACAAGTTGAGCGCGGTACAGAAAGCTATCGCCCTTTTACAAGAGGCGATCGACTTTATGGCAATAAAATTAACTAGCAAGGAAACAGCACCGTCATCGTGGTTCTTGTCCACAACAGAAAAAAAGCATTCCTACTTTGTGTGTACGTGCATGCGTGTGTGCGCGCTTGTGTGAGTGTGTGTTGCAATTATGAGAACATAAGAGGCAATTTAAAGAGAAGTCAGATGATACATCATTCATTAGACAGTATCTATGACGCCAGCGTGGTTCAGAAGGCTGAACGTGGGCCGTGTTATTAACAAAGCTCATCGGCATGGTTTCCATTAAAATCATAAGACAAGTCAAAAACATTGCTGGAATATTCCTGGTAAGCAAGGTCTCTTATGCTTTTTTGACCTCACAGTGCTCACATCTTAGCAAATTGACCTAAATTAAATATGCACATCAACCTTTTGCTGGCTACGTCGATATAGATATTCTTGGTAGTTTCCATATCTATGTATGTCTGTTTATGTCTATTTGTGCGTAGATTGGGGTCCTCACAAGGCAGAGCATGTGATCACGAATCACCTTCATGGACAATCACTGAAGACCTTAGGAACAATTTTCAATCAATCTCTCTGTCTACATCTTCCATCTTCTAGTGCATGTAAAAACTTTGATCAACTTTGCAAATAGATGAAAATTTGCAAACCATGAGCATCATTTGCACCGTAGCAAATTGAATACATCTCATTGAAAACACATTCGCAGACACTCCATTACAGTGTTATGCAGTAGATACTCTCTCCCGCGGCCTTCTCTGTGCGCTGACGTCTACAACTCGAGGGGACAAACTGCATCAACCCCCCACCATCCATCTCAGTTTATTTTGGGTGCGGTGCTCGGTGTCCACAAATCAATAGCAATATGTGGTTCAGTATCTGGCCTTTGACAGCTGGAGCACAAGGGCTCAGCGAGAAGAGGAACAAAACCCAGAGAGATAAGAAAGATGGAGGATGAACAGAGAAAGGGATACGTAAAGGTTAAGACGGATGTAGCGGGGGCCGAAAAGGTAACAAGGAAGACGTGCTGATGATCAGAAGTTGAGGAAGATGGAATCAATTTCGTACACAATCAATCAATCAATCAATCAATCAATCAATCAATCAATCAATCAATAGATTTCGAAACACATACAAACCTTTAACCATATTAAAATCCAACCTTTGTACCAGACCATGAATTATGGAGAGCTTTATTTAGTTTGGAGAGTTTTAGAAATAAAAGTTTCATTCGTGCAACATATTTTGCAGACTAATATATCAACTGAAACCCTGTATGAGACAGAGCTTAATGTCTCAGTGTCTACATCTGAACCCATTGCCATTCCAACACCGTGATGAAACTGAATGAAGTCAGTTTGTAGCTAAGAGAAAGAGAAGGTTTCAGGACAAAGAAGAAGAACACAGAGTAAGAGAAAGGACAGCGGGGATGATAGACTCACAATGACGGGATGTCATGGCGAGAGTGAGTGAAGTGGAAGAGAAAGAGAGAGAGAGGTGCAGGAACGAGACATCTCGGTTCAAACAAAAGAGGGCTATGCATGCCAGCTGTGGAGGGATGGAGCACTGATAAAAGATGGAAGGAAAAGACATTAAAAAGAAAAGAGACAGATTTCACTATGGCTGGGGGGGCTGGGGGGCAGGCACTGTCATGGCTTTGAGTGCAGGGGTCATAAGAGAGAAAATGTAACTTTCTCATGGCCATAACTCTCGACCCTTACTGACAACCTCAAACTTTGTGGTAATATGAGCAGCACCGTGGCAGCACCGCAGCTGGGAGGATGGCTGGTGTCGCCTTACCTGCTGCGGTTTGGAGGTATTTTAAGAGAAAGCAAAGACAGAGGCAGGCACCGTGACGCGTGGCATTACATTGCCCTTTGGAGCATCAAGGTTGAATACACACACATCTTCCCCATAAAAACTTCTATCCATTCTGAAACATGAGAAAACAATGAGCTTTATACAAACAAACTGACAAATAAAATAAAAACAAGCCAATAAGTAATCCTTGAGCAGCCTACATAGAATGCGCTTTGAACAAAACACTTTGAATACAGCATGGCATGGCATGATATGAACTGTCACTCAGGCTACAATTACCCTGCGGGACGTGTTTGTGTGATGTGGTGGTCCGTGTTTAGATTGCTCCTGTAGCGTGCATACACAAGCAGCACACTGTGCATGTACATTACAGCAAATAAAGGGCCCGGGGCTAGCCTTTTTAGCCGCTGAGGACGCATCACACTTTGTAGAAGCAGCGTGAGTGTTGCCTTCAAATGTTCTTGCTTTGAAGGGAAGACCTTGTGCAAATGCTGAGACAAGCGTGGACACGCTGTGCATTATTCATCTCCACTGTGATGGTCCACCCGGGCCCCGTCGTGACGGGACGAGGACTTTGGTTTCCCAAACTTAGCTGCCAGCAGTCAGTGGGGCTGGCAGGCCTACTTAAAAACTGAGAACAATGAATGTTATACATCCACTGCATGTCCTTATGTTTCCCACACTGCTACCCACTCAAGTCCTATTCCAGGGTTATAAGTTGGCAGGGATGTATCTCGTGGCCCCTCACTGTTTATGCAGTTCCCAGATATATGGATGGGGTGATATCGTAAGTCGGCCCGAGCATAACAACACACAAGTCTGTTTCTATTGCGAACCGATATGCATGAGAATGCTGCACAAAAGAGGACTTGCATTGGTTCTCACTGTGTAAATTATGTTTACTGTGTGCCTTTTTTTCAGTTTTCATTCTGAAAGATGAATTTGACTCAAGCAGGAGTGTAATGTATTGGAGTATATGCAGAGCTAAACCGTTTATATAGTAAACTTGTACATAGGGTGTACATTATATGGTATACGATATCCACAGCACACCAGCAACTCTGACTGTAGGGTAAATACTGTCCTAAGATATGCAAAACAACAAACCCATGACACAGTTTCCATCCGAGTCAATGTATTTCTAAATATCCTTCTGACTATGCACTCTTGAACAGCTCTGGGCACCTGTCAACACTGACAGCCGTAGCATTTAAAAAGATTGATGTTTTCCCTTTCCCAGACACGATATTTGGACCAAAACAAAATGTGTGAGTGGCAAAAAATAAGTCGCAGCAAAGCAGCTTAATATAGCTGTGTTTGAAACCGAACACCTTGGGTTGGGTTGTTGTGTGTTGACAACGAGGGAAGGACAACACTGAGGACTGTTATGATGACCAACAAAACAACCCGCAATAACTTGCTCCCAGCAAGACAAACGAGATGGAGCAGCCAAGTTGAAACCATTAACCAGTTGAAACAGGACAGCGATAGAAAGATACTGAATGTTCAGCAGAAAGAGGGTCAAATCAGACTAGTTACTGGACACATCTGGACGAACAGAGGCTAGGGTTCAGGAAGAAACGTGATCGCACAGTAGGTTTCCATTTAATTTGTGTCTGCTGCACTTTTCTGAATACGTACTTTATGTTACAATATTATTTTCTTGCATTTATTTTGTCTGTCTTTAAGTCTTGTTAATTTTTCGGGATTATGTAATGGAAGAATGTCAATGTGTTTGTCCTGGTGAATTGGGCAGAAGTACTGGTTCCTCTCATTCCTCATAGAGGCTGGGTCCAGAGAGTGAGAGAGAGAGAGAGAGAGAGAGAGAGAGAGAGAGAGAGAGAGAGAGAGAGAGAGAGAGAGAGAGAGAGAGAGAGAGAGAGAGAGAGAGAGGGAGAGAGGGAGAGAGAGAGAGAGAGAAAGAGAGACCCCAGGTCCAATTCTTTAGAGACACACAGCACATGTATATAGGTCAGCAATCAGCAGTATGTGTTTTTTTTTCTTGCTAGAAAATCTCTTATCTGGCTAGTTTTGAAGGATGAAAAATAAGAAAGAAAATGTGGTTATCCCAGCACTTCTAACATGGGTAGTTGGTAGTGGATGGTTTTGGCAAAGAAAACACCTCAATTGATATATTATTTGTTCTGGCAGACATATATCGATTGAGGCTTTGTTAAGTCAGGTTGTTGTTGTTGCCAGCTGCCTCTTACTCAGTGAGACACTCATGCCAATACAAACAACTCTTTCTCTTCCACGGCCTCATCCGTTACAAATCAGTCAGACAGCTCAGGAAATCTCAATCACCACACTTTGAACCCTGATGTGCTTCACACCTTTATTAAAGATAATCTTGGGTGTCCCATCTGGGATTAATAAAGCAAATCTTTGTATTTTTCAGTTTTTCCAATAAATAGTTTTCCATGAAAAAACAACAAAGATGCAAATTTTACTGCAAAAGAAAATGCCATTTGGTAAAAAGGGAAATGTATAGACTATTAAATGGTATTCACTGGGATAAGCCTAGGGTTATGTTTATGTATAATATTATTGTACGTGACCAAAATCGTCACTTCACTAACTTAAATCCTAATATTTAGTGTAACTCATCTTACCAAGAGTTACATGAAATATGTCTTTTGGATTTTTCCACGACCAGTAGACACTAGGGTTCTGTGTAAATATTTTTTGGTTGGGCTTGATCAATGAGTCATTAAAAGCACCAGCAGCATTTTGATGAGGAGCCATGTGGAACCGGGGCAGCTGAGATGCTTCAGCATCACTAAGATCTGACCAATCAGAACCTTCAAACTTCATAACCAATCATATTTGTTATTTGCAGCCATTAAATTGGTGTCCGACAATGAAGCCTAAGCATCGCTAAAACCCTTTATTTTAGGATACACTTCCTGTTTCGGTCTCCTAGGTGATTTTGGCGGCCAATTGAGTACCTGTTCAAGCATCCGACGATGGGAACTGTGGCTACAATGGGGATCTAGGAAAACATCTGGAGATTAGGCAAGAGGCGCAAGGCGAAGTACGAGAGACGGACAATGGGAACGCAGCTTATATCTCCGAGCCCTGCCATAAAGAGAGCAATCCCATGTTATCATCCTGTGATTCAACGTGTTATTACCCATCATGCTGTTGCTTGAGATGTGCTTTTTTCCTTGTCACTCAGGCGCACCTGCCAACAGTTTGGGCTTTGAGTGACATCCTTAAGCTAACCTTGTTTGTTACTCACGCTTGGCTGCTCCATGGCATGCTAAATTATAGGCCTGTAGCAAAATAGACATTTAGTTTCACTGCCGTCTGCTCCGTACTCGTACTCCATAGAAATACATAATGATACAAGAAATGAAAAAGACTTGCTAAACTGTGTCCTAAATATTATCAAGTGTCTCATGTTATCTATCCATCCATCCATCTATGTAAAGAGGTCTTGATGACTACCAAATAAAAGCATTGATCACCTTTGGATAAATTAGATATTGACCTACAAAAAATATTTGATGTGATTTACAAGGTACAAAAATGTCATCATCAAACACTTTCCTATCGGGTATACAAATATCCTCATGATTTAGAATGACAACTATACCACTGCTATTGATGAGCGACCTACAGTGAGTTCAGACCCGGTTGGTAGCGGGAGGTGGTTGGTGGTCATGCTGCAGCGCGCCCACAGGGATACTGCAGGCCGGGCGCGGAGCAGCCCAGCCCCCCTTAACACCGGCCCAGCTCTGCACTATGTCAAACACAGAGTTAATCACGTCAAGCTGCTGCCCCCGCTTTACCACAGTTAATGATATATGGGAATAAAACACACTCTCTGCACGTACATGTTTGGATTAAACAGGCATGAGTGGTGGTCTCAGGGCAATTCTTTCGGAATACATTAATATGGATATTGCGAAATGCACATTCTGGATATGAATTCCATTAGTAGTGTAATTTTTATTTTATGAGGACTTGGTTGGTGGGAATCAATGCTAGGGTGAGATCAAGTGGTGTATTACAAATTAATTCACAAAGAATATGGTTTAATGCAAACAAAAGATGGATTATTTTGCATAGAGCAGTATACATATTTCCCATACTGTCAATGTAGTTGCTTTGATCCAATTCCTACGTGTGTGTGTGTTCCAATGAGAATATTATACAAACACAAACTTCCACAGTCAGATGCTTGGATATGTATAATCTCTCCGTAAATAATGCTGCTAGACCCTTTTTATGTTTTAAAAGCATTCAAACTATTATCGATAAATGTCAACCCATTTGCTCCCGCTACCATTAATAGTTGTTTGCAGAGACTGCGTTGGCAAAACCAGAACATTTACGGCTGGCTGTATTGAATGTTTGATCCTGCTTGCGTTGGAATTGATCTGTAAAAGCATCCAATTTAAAAAAATATCCTTTGACTGTCGGTTGTTATGCATAAATATTCAGAATGCCAAAAATAAGAGGTCTCAATTGCTGCTTACAATGTGTTTTATGCCTATGACACACTTTAAATACTCAGTGTTTGTTTCCAACACTTTTCTGTGAAGAGAAGAGATAAAACCAATGCACAAATATTTCTCCAGCTGGTGAAGCTTGGCATCACTGCAAGGCAGCAGGCAGACACACAGTCCTAAAAATAGGAACGCCTCAAAATCAATCCTCAGCCCGGGACCTGGGAGTCAATATGAGCATGAATATGCAGGAAGGGACTGTGCAACCTAATCCCGCAAACCGATAAAGGAGCTGGACCCATTACCGCTTCACGCCATACTCCCAGAGCTCCACATGGCTGTGGAGGCCCTGACCTCTGAGACACACCTCTAAAACTCCACGAGATTAAATAAGAGGCGCTCTGCGGCCCTGATCAGTTTCTCAACATGGAGAGCCGCGTGGAAACCCATCAACAAAGGGTGCTACACAATGGATTATTGTTTTTGCATCTGTTTTACTCACAGTCTTCTGAAGGTTGTAAGTCAAAAGGCAGCACATTGAATTCATTACCACTGAGTAAACAGCTTCAAGCAGCAGACACGACTATGCATCCAGCCAGGATATGTTCATTATAATATGATGCAAATGTAATGAAAATAATATTGATGTATATTTTGTAGCTGTGTATACATAATATGTTGTGACACACACACACACACACACACACACACACACACACACACACACACACACACACACACACACACACACACACACACACACACACACATACACAATATATATATCCTAATATTAACACACCAACACAATTGTATGTATTCAATAAATACATGCCTAAGAAATGCCTACATGATTGAACATGGCGAAAATATCAAAGCACTAAATTGGTGCCCATTGTGGAAGGCCAATATATAAATATGTATTTGTTAACACATTGGGGGCAATGTGTTAACAAATACATATTTATATAGAAGAATATCCATTAAGGAGTATTATGTTTACAACCTATATTTTAGACCCTATTGTGGTGGTTCAACTGTGATTCATATTTATAGTGTGAAATTATTAATAATCAGGGGGAAAAAAAGTAAGTAAGTGTGACAGATCATTTGTATGTGTGAATGTGTTTTCACTTGAATATAAAGGATCAATTAGCAAAGGCTAATTGATCCTTCAAAGTGCGTTCTACAACCACATTTCAACTTCCATTGGTGGAGGGACTGCGGTGGGACCAGACCTGGACAATCTGGCGGTTTGGCAGAGAGGAGAGTGAGTTCCAGACTGGTGAGGCCATCCTGATCTCTCAAGTGTTCGGTTTTTCTTTGTGGACTGGTCTGGCCTTGCTCCCATTGAAAGCCTTTTCCAAAGATAAATGCTTGGAACAAGCCTTGCTCGGAAAAAAAAGTTTGCGCATAAGAATTAGGCCCGCCCACATAGGCAAGGTAAGGCAAGGCAACTTTATTTATAGAGCCCTTTTCATACACGAAGCGGACTGAAATTACATAGTATATACTTTATCCAAAATTACAATACAAATGTTTTCAGGAATAGTACAGTATATATTTAAGCATCTTGAGCTCATCACCATGACTTCATATGTTGGGGTTAAAATGCATATCAAATCACAGGCCGGATCTAAGATTCACAAATCAAACTCTAGATTAACATCTAAAGTCTGACGGCATACAAGCTCAGACCTGTAGGATTGGAGGGGGATCACTTTCCTTTGCTTCTGATTTGTTTCCACCTATCATGTACCTGGGGGCTGATCTGTAGGCTCTTGTTTCACGGAATGGTCTCGACTGCTGTCAACAACCTGACCTGGTTGACAGCAGGGTCGATCGGAAGGACTACGAAAACTCTGTCCAAAAGGTTAAATGTCCGTAGATTATGATGTAACGGGTTTGATCTTTCAAAAGAGAAAAGAAACAAATGATTCTTCAAAAAAGAAACAAACGATGATTTGACGTAAAATGAAAAAATGTCATAACAAGTCGCAATAAATACGGCAACAGAAGCGCACACAAAAAGAAAGATCACAATGCATGCATCTTGCCCCTGGTTTCAGGGGAATGAGTAATGCAGTGAAGTAAAACATTGAATATTTGCTATACAAATCATACAGTATACAGTCCCCAATAGCATTACTCAAGTAAAGTGTCAGAAAATTGAAAGTAATCTAGTCCTTCTCTGGCCCCTGAGCGCAACAGCAACACCACAGAGAGGATGAGTCCTCTCCTACTCTTCACTGTGAGCCCAGCCAGCTGTCCCTCCAGGTGTAGGACAGAGTGCTGCAGGCAGTCCCTCTGTGCCTGAAGCCATCAGGCTGCTGCACAACAACCCCAGCAACTTCAGCCCGAGACCTCTGCACGTCACAACCCATATAGGAACCTTTGGATGATATCTCATTCCAAACAAGGTTGTTGACATTGCCTGTGAATACTTCTGCTTTAGCTTTGCTTGCCGTTGTGTCTATGAGATCAAAATGATTTCAGGCATGGGGATGTTTTTTTTTTAAATGCAGCATCTGTTAGATGATAGCTCACATAATGGTGTCTGTTGTTGTAGCAGTATGGCTATAATGTGAGTTGTTTGCTCATTGTGACTCTCATTGTCTGGCCTGAAGTGCTGCCCTTTGACTGGCATTGAACACCAGGGAAAGAAAATAAAACAAAAGGGAATTTGTGGTTCTGTTGTGTTTTTACTTTTACTTTACTATACTTTTTTGCTAACTGACTTAAGAATTAGTTCATTCAAGGTGCTTCCGTCAAAAAGGGCCTTAAAACATGTAAGCTAGGGTAAGGGGTTGACTTTAACATCAAAAAAGCTATCTTTTGAATTCTAATTGAATATGATTATAGAGTCAACTTACTTTGCTATTTTATTTTGTAAAATGCTTTCGAAAGGTCTCAAATACGGACATGTTTTGAACGAGGCCTCCCTAGCCACCGTAAGCCTGATGTAACAGTGATGAAAGGCAGGGCATTGCCAGAATGTCAGGGGCTTCTCTGGGGCTGTGGCTGGGTAATTCTGTGTCTGGCCCAATGCCTGTTCTATTCTAGTGCATATTACTTTAGGGGAATATGTTCTGCATCGGTGGAGACCTTACAAGAGGGTTTAAGTTTGAAATTGAGAGCGGAAGAAGAAAAACGGGAGCCAAGATAGGGCAATCTGCACTGCTCGCATTGGCTTTCCTTCAGAGATTAACCATGCAGGTCAGGTGCTGTTAGAGGCTGGGGAAGAGGGGTATCAGGGCCCATTTCCATGGGGATAGGGCAGGGCCAGAGGTGCTTCAGGTGCTGCAACAAATAGGCAGGGTGTAGCCAGACAGAGCTAATGGTGGTTGTCATCACTGCAGTGGGTGGTGTGTGGGAGTTCTCTGACAAGGATCTGGTGAATTTGAGGATGAAACTAGAGAGACCGGTAGCAGGAATGGTCAAATAAATCCATGCATCGATCCTGCTGTTTGTTCTCTCACAAAGGAGCTGCAAGAGATGGCTCCTAACTTGGGGCCTCGTGGCCAATCGATGGCCACTGTTCCTATTCTTCTTCTACTGGGTGTTTTGTTGTTGTTGTTGTTTGGCTGGAGGACCAGGGGTGTCTCTTGGCAATGTATTGCTCATCGCCTGCCAATGTATCTCAGTTGTATTTCTTTATTGTTGTTGAAAGCAGCTGTGTGGTGAGGCAGTGGGTGGGCGGGCTGAGGGGATCAATACGGTTTAATTACAATGCAGCCACAGCTGCCTCTTACCTCTCTGTAAGGCCGACCCTTCAACGGACGCACGAGAGAGACATCCAGTGCAGATCAGACTCATTAGGTGGAAGAGAGAGAGAGAGGAGTTTTCTTTCTCATCCGTTGCAGAGTACTTGAACATTCATCAACATCATTCACCGATACAGCAATTACATACATGACTGTAAGTACATCTTGTGTGCATCAAGTGAGCCAGACATGTACACAGAAAGCAGTGGCTTATTATAGCAGGACTGGAAGGAAATAACGTCCGTTGTTGATTTATTCATAAAGCCATATATTTGTTGTTATGAAAGTGTTCGCATTATTCTGAACGTTTTAATTGAAAAAAATACTGCGTTCAGCACATTTATCTAATCACAACTGCCTCTTGGTTTGTGAACAACTACTTATTTAAAGAAATGTCAAAATTAAGAGGATCCACCCAGCACAAGCCCAGCAGCCCAGAATTAATGTTTATTTACCAATTTGAAAATCCATAGCAAAATTTTAACTAAAAGGTATTCTATGAGAGCTTTACACAGAGAGGAAAACAGCAGAAGAGGGCAAGATCTTGAAACTTTACCCCAAAGAAACTCTCCACTTTCCCTCCCTCCCCACGTTTGCCCACCATTGAAAAGTGTTGCACTCAAGCACCTGAGATAGACAAGCAAGACAGGCAAGATGAATTCCCTGAACCAATCAGGGAAGAGATTCTGTGATTTTTTTCAGAAATAAGCCAGGAGCGGTCTAAAATCTCAATTGTTACATACAGAGTTAAGAATAGAATTTCTCACAGAGCATTTCACTCATTAATAGCTGATGAATGGCTCTGGCATTTCAAACTCATTATAAACGTGGCACTGCCCATTAAGCCAGGTAATCACATAACTAACATCTGGTTGTACAGTCTTGTTACATTCAACATAATACCAATCAATCACAGTGACAATGTTGATCAAAATTGTATTCTTAAATTGTGGAGTTATTATGTTTGATAGCCACAAAAACAATGGCTGCTGAATGAGAGCGATTTGTGCCTGGCCTTGTTTCCTAATGTACACTGTGGCACACACTTGATGACCGTTCATTGGCCAGGAGTCCTTGTCGTTCAGAGCTCAACACTTTGACTAGGCTGTTCATCCTAAAACCTTCATGAGTTTGTGTCAGGGAACAGAGAGATACATACACCACACACACACACACACACACACACACACACACACACACACACACACACACACACACACACACACACACACACACACACACACACACACACACACACACACACACACACACACACACACACCACACACACACACACACACACAGGTCTGCGGCAGCTGACACATGTCACGTGACATGTGGGGGCTTCCATGAAAATAAATGTTTGCCCTGGTAGTGATGCTCTCCAGCCCCAGAGCCTGGGAGGCGGCTTATGATTGGATTTCAGCTGTTGATTGATTGATGTGACGATGCTCATCCATCTCTTGTACCCCTTCACTTCGCTATCTCTCTGCACTTTACCTTTCCCTTTCTGATTAGCTTAGCCCGCTCTCTCACCCCTGAGCTAGGTTGTGCTTCCTAAAAAGCATCTGTGTGTGTGTGTGTGGGTGCATGGAATAAAACCCCCACACACACACACATATCTAGCAATAAATCCCATATAAATAATAGCAATTTTTATGTTGTGATGTGGGCCTCTGCAAATTTCGGCTGAGCCTTGTTATCCGTCAGGTCCCCAATTAGTACCCGGATAGTGTCATAGGACGCGTAATGTGGCAGTTTGTATTGTCTTACTTCTGAGATGTTAATGTCGGTGACAGTAGACAGTAGCATTGGAGTGTGTCTGTGTGTGTGTGTGTGTGTTTGTGTGTCTGTGTGTGTGTGTGTGTGTGTGTGTGTGTGTGTGTCTGTCGGTGTACACATGTGCGTGTTTGACTGACTGACGGAGCTCTTGAATGTTTCCGCATGGCAAAAGGCCATTATGTCCATTGTACAAAAATTGTAATTTGCAAGTCCACTTATAAATGGCACCATAAGCACAATTTAAAAAACAGAAACTAATAACATTGTTTCCAGAGCTAGTGATAAGTCAAGCAATCTATTTTCTATGAATAAAAACCAGGACAAGAATTTTAAGTGGTTCTTTTCCGAACCTATTAAAGTCTACGGTTCACCAATTGATTGTTCATTCTGTACACTTGAAAAAATTGTGTTCCATTCTTTGCAGGTATTATATTTTGAGTTTCCGTATAATGTTGAATGTATTCTAATGATTGAATCATACATACACATTTGTGTGATTATGTGCATGCATATAGTAATACACAGAATGAACAATCAATTACATATGTATACAAATTTTGGTAAGGTCCCTCCAAAAAGATTGGTTGATTTGTTTCTGCGTACATTGAGGCTTGCCTAGTCCACTGTAGCCGGAAGAGGACCCTAACCATGTGGCATTAATTAGTGTCCGATAGCTCATTCAGTAGCATGATACCATCTGTCCGATTGCTCAGTAAGTAGGTACGGGACTCCCATTTCATGCTGCTGGCCATGGTGGGCAAGCGTCAATTAATTCCCAAATAATGGCTTTTAAGTCTCAAATCTCCTTCCTGACACTTGTGAAGCAGTTGCCCTGAAGGCATTGGGTTGGTGTGTTCTTCCAAACTGTGAGTGCCTGGCTCCTAGTTCAGTGCAGAGCGGGACTGGAGATGATTGATGCAGGGCTGCCGGTGTGGGCCTAGGGTGTGACCGGTGACTAGAGGGCAAAAGACACAATGGCAGAGGTCCTAATTGGCCCTCTTTTCTTGTACTGTTCTCTCCCTTTTGGTTTGATCAATGGTTTGAAACCATGGCAAAGTCACAGAGCATGTTCAAACTGCATTGGCCGGTATATCAATGCAGATGAAAGGGGCCATAGATGTGTCCTGAATCCTGATAAATGAGTGGTGGAGGTCCCCTTGACCACTCATGACATGGTGGTGTCTACCCAAGTTAGAATAAAGGTATGAGTTATTCACTGCATTTCATTTTTAAACTGCTGCAGAAATAGCTCTTTATTTCCCAGACTTTCCCCCCTCTATCATTTGCAGACCATACTCAAAATGGATTCCTGATTTCCTCATGCAGCAGATACATTTGATGTCTTGGTCTCTTACTTTTTTCTGCATCTAACTGGTATGACGTTTGCCTTTGTTAGGCTCTTTGCAGCCAGGTACTACACAGCTACTTTTGTGTCATTCTAACCTTCTTTTTCATGAACCGAGGAAGACCTTTCAGCGTCTACAGTCAAATGAATGTGTTTTTATTTTGTGACAATGCCAAAGGTGAAAATACATTACAATGCTAATAGGCATAGTAGGCTGGGAGTTCCTGTGTGGCAGCCGCATCGCCTGCAGGGTCTTATCAGCACACTGCAGGAGTGATGCAGATATTAGCTTGGCAGTTCAAAGCTACAAGGGAGTGCGTGGGGGGGCTACCATGGGGACCAAACCACCTGGCGGAGCAGAGCGTGTACCGCACATCTAATCAGACACGCTAGCATCATCATTAGCACATGAAAAACTGGGCAAGTCTTCCTCCAGTAATGGTTCATGCACGTGCCCACACTCACGTGTGTGTGTGTGTCTGTGTCTGTGTGTGTGTCTGTGTCTGTGTGTGTGTAAGTGTGTGTGTGTGTGTGTTAGTGCGTGCGTGTGTGTTTCCTTTCATATTGGACAGATAGATCATATCCATCTATCAAGAGATCAAATATTCTGTTTCTCATGCTAAATTCTGTTATTAACGTTTGGCTTACCATTTTGAGCTCCTGGTGAAATGTTCCATGGCCCTTCGTCACGTCTGGCCCTCTCCATTATTCATAAGAGGACAGGTGGCAACACCTTTCTACCCATGCTTGACATGGCCCTGCATTACAATTTTAGGACTCCATTTTGTCTTGGCCCAATGACAGACTGCCGGTTGCAGGCAAATCCGACACACGCGTTACACAGGTTGTCCCAATCCCACAGTGGGCCAGGCTCTGTTAAACACAGAGCCATCTTTTCGCTATGTTGGACACAGTAGGGCATGCTGTTCCGATCTTCAGTGAGAGCCCAGGTGGGCAAAGGACACAACCCCATTACGTAGCAGAAGATGTCTCTTGTCAAAAGCTACACAGCTACAAGTGATGGATACCCGTGCCAATGTCTGGAGTTAGAGTGCTTGAGTAAGAAGAGTGAATACTTTGGGAAATATGTTTATATTCAACACATTATACAGCATAATTCAGTGCAATTATGGAACCAAAGATTCTCACAGGGTTTTCTGATTCTCTGAATCAAGGATGGCCTGTTTCAGAGATTCTTTGGATTGTATAACCTTAGTCTAACCCTTTCCAAAAGTGTTTGAGTTACTGGCATGAAGTGAAGCTACTCAAAGAAAACCTAAAAAAAACATAATAATAACTGGGAGTGTGTCCTTGAGAACATTTTTGGACCTGAGGTACAATTTAGAGTGAAGCATAATTAAATTCGATTTCCTTAGATTTTATTTGATATACAAAGAACGAAAAAGATGTGGCTATAACACTATTTTAGAAAAATAACTGTCCCCTTTCACACGCTCAGCTGCAGAAACACTGATGTTGTGTTTGAATACCCCTTTATCACAATGGCAGTCTATTATGGCTTCACATCCCCACTCTTCAAATCTTTGATGACGCCTCCTAGGGCAAACACAAAAAACTGTCTAGAAAGAGCTCTGCAAGCAATTAGGAAAATAATGGAAACTTGAGAAGAGATCCATACAACTGATAATACCAATCAGGACGGTTTCTGTGGATCTGTGACCAATCAATATATATAAACCAAGAAAGCACAGGCCTATAATGAAAGTGAAGATTGTAAACTTAAATTTAAAATAAAGATTCAAAACAAGGCTCAAAATCCACAGTGAAAGGCAACCAAAGTCACATGTCACACAGATCACACACATTAGATAAGTGCCATGAATGCTCGGTGCCGGTCCAACCAACCTGCCAACCCAGCTCTTGTCTTCTGTCGTGCTTGCGCAGAACACTTGAGATGCTAGTCCCTATGTGTTTCCCATTAGCTAGCTTTTTTAAGCCAGCGCTCATTAGCATGGCTCTCATACTGCTGACTGTTGGATTTTATTCTGCATGACCTGCTCCAGTCCATCCACATTATAGTCCCACCAGCCTATACGCAGCCTTGACCAAGGGAAAGCAGAAAGAGTAGAGGACAAGAGCAGAAACAAGAAAGTGCTGACGTAACAGCTGCAGAACAGATGTGTGGAAGAACAGTGTCTGAGTTGAGTAGGACGGCAGCAGCAGCAGATGCACACTGAGAAGCAACCCAGGGAGGATCGTTTCCCCTGACGGACTGGACCGAGTTTGGGGGGCATGGAAAACATTGCGCTTGTCACCACGCATTGCCGATAAGGGGGATTCACAGGAGAGAGGGCTGCAATTAGCCACAGTGATGACAAGAAAAAGGGCAAAGCTGTACGCGCCTCACAGACGGCTTCTTTGATAACCTCGCTGTCATGCAAACCGCTGTCACCGAAGCGCAGAATCAGTGGCCGACGGTTGGAACTTCACAGTCAGCGGAAAAAGTCAGCCACGGGCGCTGTGAACCAGCTTTTTCTTCTCAACCACATTCTGTTTGATTTTAATGACAAGTTGCAGCGAAATATATCAACCTTTATTTTCATCTGAAAACTGAAACACCCTCTCTTGTCAAGGAATGGACAAACAGAGTAGAATCGACCTAAATGAGTTGCAAGCCTATACCCCAAGGTACCACGGTTTCTGTTCACGCAACAGAACGCTATCAGTGAAATGCAGATGTAGGTATAGCCTCTGGACCTCAGGGCTCGGCAAAAAATGCTGCGTTGCCGTCAGCACTTATGCAACGCTCCACAGGGAGGGTCACAAACTGTTTCATCGTAGTTCAAAAACAATCAAGTTGCAAAGGTTGAAGTCATCATTTTTTAGTGAAAGCGGTGAGTTGACTCTAGTGATTGACATTGAAAATTGTAATTTTTACTTTGGACCAAGCCATCAGTCCCACTGCGTACAGTGAGCACATACCATTGGTTATTACGACAGTGTTTTTCAGCCAAATTAAAAAGTTAGTGCTCATTAGTTGCAGTGCTCAATGTCTCTGGTGGTGCTGAGGTGTAACAAGGCCATCTACAATTATCGAATGTGAGTGACATGACTAACAACAGCAACTTCGTCTGACTCAACACTTTTTTTGCTGAATAGAAGCATGTTCCAGGGGCATAGCAAAGCAACCGTTTTAGTATTTGGAGGCATTATCACAAAAATAACTAAACCTCTTAGAACTTAACTGTATTTGCAATGTACTATAATGCATCATGCTAGCTTCAAAAGAGGATGAAATTGGTTTGTAAAAATTGCAATAAAGAAAACAATGAGTTAAGTCATTCTATTTTTTTTTATTCTATTTTTAAGCCAGCTATAATCTTTTAAGTACCAAAAAAGTAAACATGTCCCTAGAATCCCTCAGCTCATTTATTTAAAAATTTTAGAAAAATAAATATTTTTATTCGATAATTGTGTACATGCTAGACAATTGGTCCAAAAGATCAAACCCTGAGAAGGCCTTCCAAAATAATCTAAAATAACCATGTTTGTGCGACGGGGGAAGGCAATAATTTTTGAGAAATACAACGCCCAACTAATCAGACAAAAGGGAAGAAAATATGGTCTCAGATCCTAACTCATCAAGTGCCCTGGATGAAGCTTCTGGGCAATTATTTCAAATTTGGAAAAAAAAAAGTATTAAATTGAGGGTAAGGTCCAAAAGTTAACACAATGGAGTAATCAAATACTAAGAGAAAATGATTTCAAAGGTCCTTCCTCTTTCCCGTTACACAATACAATTATCTACAGCTGCTATGAATTACTCCCGTAAGGGGAGTTATATTAGACATGAATGAAAACAAGACAATACACCAGACCAAATTCAGGGCTTGATGTCACACCTGGATTGATTTTGGGTGATTTATTTTTGTTAATATGCCGTTTGGTGGCAAATTGTAAATGAAATGCCTTCACACACAAATCATAACATATCGATATTGCATGCATTAGCACAGTCTTGTGGAATACTTTCTTCTGATATGTAAATAATGTTCCAAGGCCATGCAATCTTTTTTGACAATGGGACACATCTGCCTTTTAACAGTTTTAAATCAGTGCACCAACATGAAACACAACGGTCAATGAAAACTATCAACCAAATGTTACCTTGACAACGCATAAAAAATCTGGTCGAAGCAACACAGAAAAATATTTAATATCAACTGATTAAGACAATAAAACACCAATAGCATTATAGCTCAAAGTGACATATCTAATGGTAGACCACTGCCGTCCCGTTATTTGAAAATATTGTACTTGGTGGTAAGAAACCTCTGCTTCTCACCAGCCGTATCACCAACCCCTTCTTATATTATTTTCCAGTAATGGAACTCCGTGTTGTGGTTTGATCCTTACTTAATTGTGTCATGTTCTTCCGATTTTTTTCCTTTGTGTTAACAGGGTTAAGCCGACCCTATTGCACATCAATATGACTGCCATTCCTTACATGGAGCGATCCATAGTGAGAGGGAACAATAATGAACAAAATAAAATCTGGCAACACAGAACTTATAGATCAAGTTATAGATCAAGCAATCAGCCATTAAAGGTCAAACGCACCATCAGCTGATGTCTTACGCTGTTTACCATTTGGAGTAAGCCAAAATAATGGCATTCTGGGGAAAATCCAATTAGCTTAGAGGGACACCACTTCTTGGGAAGGCGTGACATGGAGGTGGTACTGTAATTGCCGGTTTCACTCGAGTGATTATGTGATTTGAGACAGGGGCTTATCTTGAAGGCAATAAATGGTGATGTGTATCAGGAGTCTGACCGCGCACAGTGTGTCGCTCAGGCGAAAAGCATATTTTTAGACGACAAATGACACAGCCGGCTGCGTTGATAAAGAACTGCAAGGAAGCGTTCATGGGATAATTTCTGTTTATACTGGCATTGTTGTAAAGATGGCTTGTTTAGCCTTTCAGTTTGAGCATCCCTTATCTTGTTTGTGATCGTGAATCCGGCACTCCAAGAGAAATAGATCCACTGCCGTAGCACTGTACAGGAAATGGAGTCTGGCAGCACTGAGCATTTGCGGTGTCAATGCAGACATGAGACGCAAGAAAGATTCAGTCACACATCTCTCCCTCTCTCTCTCTCTCTCTCTCTCTCTCTCTCTCTCTCTCTCTCTCTCTCTCTCTCTCTCTCTCTCTCTCTCTCTCTCTCTCTCTCTCTCTCTCTCTCTCTCTCTCTCTCTCTCTCTCTCTCTCTCTCTCTCTCACACTAAGCACCAAGCACTGCAGTTGGGAAATTTGAATATGTGTGAGGACAGTGTATCTATGTTGGTGATGTGGTTCTGTCACCAGTGTTTCAGCAGTGTCCTAAACGCCACAGTGCTTTCAAAATCAGTACACGAAAAATAATGCGTATCTAAATTTGGCCAGAATTGTATATTAACAGATTGTAATAAAAATAAGATCTAATGACCACATGTAACTCTTCCACAGTGTCCATCTGAACTGGTCATTCAAACCTCTACCATCACCGCTACAATTGGTGGTTGCTATGACAATGGGAAGGAAATGGTTATAGTAATAATGTCTCCCTCAACATTTAGGATTAACCTGGCAACCCTGCTATACCTCCTGAGCTGCAGGCAACATAGAAAGTCGAACAGCGGCAGATATCAGATTATTAAGCAGCGTTCTCTTAATAATATAATGTTGGGGAGAGAAATTACATGGCTTAGGAAAACTTCAAAATGAAACAATTGATCAATGGCATGAAACAATATTCTTTGAATCCACTAGTTATTTTCTACGCAGCGATACAGGTCTGCTATGGTGACAATGTGCGGTTGTTCCACTTCAACCACATGTATCGACAGCGAACTCTGGGTGATGGTGAAGCAGACAGACTGAGACACCTGGGCTATTTTGCACTGCTGGAACCTTTGATTGCTGCCTTGTGCAGCCGTAGCCAATTTGTCTACAACGTGGAAATGCAAAATTTAATGCTGTCAGCAGGATGCATTATGTTGAATTTAATCGAGTTTCACGATACATTATGACATAAAGGATTTTTTTAAAATAATCAAAATCATATTTGCAAAGATATCTAATTGAATCCATTTCCTTTGTTTCCGAAGCCCATATTGATTGTGATGAGTGATTGCCAAATTGTTGGACTCCTGCAACGATGTCAACAATACAGATTAATTTCCAATTGCCAAAGCCCTGCCAACAGCCTCTCAACACAACTTCTCTCATCAGCCACCTCAATGTTAACACAGGATTGAGGAGAGGGGCTATGCAACCACTCCTGGTGGACGCCCCTGGCCACCAGGGCTGCAGGCTCTGTCCAGCTGCATGAGCGTGAGAGGGATTTCAATGAATGCAGGGTAGTGCCTTCCCCCACCTTGGCCTTTCTGCTGTGTAGATGTTACATAAATGGCGGCACAAGCATAAAGGGCATTGTTATGGAGCCAGCTTTGTGATGGAAAGGGATGGAAAATAGGTTAAAGTCCACAGAAGCAAATAGTGGGGACATTTGCTCTGCCTCATCCTTTATTTTCAATTGGGAGGGTATATTCTGAATGTTCAAAATATGTTTTCCATTAAGTAAAAAAAGGACCTAATAACATTGGCAAACATTGAATTAAAATAGCACATATTTTTTTTCATTATTGCTTATTCGGTGGGGGAAATTAATATCAGATTCATTTTTTACATTTGTTCGTGATATTTCTGTGGGGGCCCTGACTGACAGCTGCACTGAGATGTGTCTATGTGATAGCCCACGGCTACACAGTGTTCAATGCACTGACAACGGAGTGGTTACGTTCCCTGAACCAAGTGCTGATTCCCCTAATGAATAGAACTTGAATTAGAAAGTATTGCAAATCTGATGATACCGTCACACTTTGTCCTCCTGAGAGACATATAGCTAGTGCATACCTGCACTGTGTCACTTTTCTACTGCAGCCGTTTATCCCATTAAAAGATATATGAACTATAAAGTTAGGTTTAGGGTTAAAATTAAAAAAAAGGTCATATGTATTGCCCTGCACTGCTGGTGTGTGTTTGTGTGTGTGTGTGTGTGTGTGTGTGTGTGTGTGTGTGTGTGTGTGTGTGTGTGTGTGTGTGTGTGTGTGTGTGTGTGTGTGTGTGTGTGTGTGTGTGTGTGTGTGTGTGTGTGTGTGTCTTTAAGAGAATAGCGAACCGGTGTGTGGTTAAAAGTAGCCCAATCGAGCTGGAAAATCGCCCAAGCTGGCAAAACTGCTGAACGTCCTCACGCTCCAGCGTCTAGTGGTGGATTTAATGATTTGTTTCCGTGACCCAGTTCGCCTGATTCAGTTCGCCAAGAGGAGTCGTTCGCGAGTCGTTCGTTCGTCCGTTCGTTCAGTCGAGTTTCCGGTAGCACTAACTCCACTGAGTCTGACCGACTGAACCGTGCAATGGCGTCCATTCCATGATGCGATTTACCGCTACCGGAAACCAGGCTGAACAAACAAACGATTTGCGAACGAGTTTCCGGTGAATCGATTCACCGGAAACTCGGTGGAGGAGTCGTTCGCGAATCAGCCTAGTTTCCGGTAGGGGTGAATCACATCATGGAATGCACGCCATTGCACAGTTCTCGGCTGAGTCAGTCAGACTCAGTGCTACCGGAAACTCGACTGAACTGGGAGGAGTCGTTCGCAAATCGTTTGTTCGTTCAGCCTGGCTTCCGGTTGCGGTAAATCGCATCATGGAATGCATGCCATTGCACGGTTCTCAGCTGAGTCAGTCAGACTCAGTGGAGTTAGTGCTACCGGAAACTCGTTTGTTCGTTCAGTCGAGTTTCCGGTGAATCGAATGGTGAACGAGACGAACGAACGAACGAGAGAAACAAACCGATTCGGTTTGTTCGTCCTAAAGACTCGTTCATTCGAACCGGTTCGTGAACGAACGAGCCAACACTACCAGCGTCAACGTAAATCAATGAGACCAGCTGAAAACGAAGCCGGTATGAAACTAATACTGTTATTCAGAATAAAGTTTAAATGATATCGAAATCCCGTTTGGATATTATTGAAGATACAAGTGTGTCGATTTGTTTGGTTCGAACGATGGCAAATGGTTGACCGAGTTACCGAGTTACGATTTCTTAGGTAATTTAAGTGTCAGAATGGGCAGACGGCTTCAATGGGACCAACAGTAGAATATGACGGTTTGAAACTAAAACTGTGATTCTGAAGAAAGTTGAAATGATATCGAAATTCCGTTTCGATATTATTGAAGATACAAGTGTGTTGATTTGTTAAATGGTTTGAACGAAGATAAACGGTTGAAAATTGATTTAGTTACGTCTTAAACAGTTGAGCGCTGCATGCAGCACTCACCTTTGTTATCCTACTAATCACTATCTCTATTAAGTTTTTTGGTTTTTAAATAATCTGCGCAGCCGTGCAGACAATGAGACCAGACATGTTTCATACCCAATTTATGCGTTCTCGATCAGGATGCTAACCCCTACCTGCCCTCCTCTCTTCCTCCCAAATGAATGGTTGTTCTAGTGGTGCAGGCTTACACTACACCGATTTGAAGGCCGTTAACAGCAGGTACTCGGCTGAGCCACTCCAGCTTCCCAAGAGGCTTTTTCTGCCAATCAGCCATCAGAGTAGGCTTTCATAATGCTGTGAAAATCGTGAAAATGCTGGAAAGCCATCACTTTACCGGGGACATCACTTTTGTTCAAATTACATTTTCTCCCCTCTTTGCGCAAGGGCTAAATTGTTTTTGAGGGAGAAGGACATTTGGGCTTGATTGAGTTGTGGGTTGAGTTTTTTTTTCTTTTTACACTCATTTTATTTCATATTTCAAATTTGAGCAAACTAAGTGATGGATGCATTGGAAATTGTAAGTGGTGCATGTTTTAAATTAATTCTGTCTATAGGATATCAGGCATCGAATTAGTGTATCTTGGACATAGACTTGGTGGCATGAGGTAGATCGGCCCGGTCACAGTGTTCGATTTCCCGTTTTGATAGATGGGCCTGAAATTGACCTGGAAAAGGGAAGTGGTGCAAAAGCTTTGGCTTTGGAAATGGCTTGTCCCCTAGGGGACGCGCTATGGGCCTGAAGTGTTCATGATGTATAATTAGGGCTCCAATATCATTACTGTGGCACCAACTTGTGCCACTCCATCTTCTTGACGCAGTCTCACAGAGGTATTGCAGAGGTTGTCGTCACTACACAGGGGTTTGCATCATTGGTATATATAAATATTCCTCCTACACCACTTCATGTTTTGGCCGGCGAAGCCTAACAACACTGCACATAAATCACTAGGTTCTCACAAGGTAATGTTGCCAAATTTGCCGGTGGAGATTAAGGTTATGGGTTTAGGGGACACAGTGTGCTCTACCTAGGGAGCTACAGATATCAGGGTAAAACTAAAGGACATTATGGCGTGTTACACCACCTGGCTCTCACCATGTTCAGCAAAAATGCTTCAGGAGAGAATGGAGCCCTTCAAGATGCCCTTCAATAGTAAAGTTGTTTGTTTTACCCGTGGCCTGCTAGTCCATACTGGATTGTTTACTGATGATGGTGCTGCTTTTTAGTCCTTCACATTCACACTGGGTTTCAATTGGAGGAAGTGATTTGTGTTCACAAGATTTATACAGTGAATAATTGCCTATGCAACCGTTTATTGATCCTGTTTCACTTGACAGTGGATCTGTCCATGTTGCTGAAAGAATACTCAAAGTCACACTGTGTAAGATTGAGCCCGTCCAAATTATTAGACTGGAGATATTCAGAATAAAATAACTCAATCACAGTCTTGAGTCCTATCCAACTGGCTCTGCAACTGTGTGACACAGATTAGCATAGCTCGGCTGGATTGGTGGCATGAGTAGGAAGGGTTTTGGGATTGTCGATGATTCCTGTAAACAAAGAGCGAGGTAGGGCAGCATTTATTTTCCATGTCCCTTGAAATTTTAAACTACAAGCTAGTTGAAGCATAACAGATTGGGACTTTAACATTTAATAAAGTATAGAGATAAGAGGAACAATTAGTTTGTGTTTTGAGCTGTTCATATCTAGATGCATTTCTTTTAATCAATATACTATGTTTGTGTTCCTGCCCATTTAAAAAGGTAAAAATACCTTTTTAATAAATTAATGCTAGCTGGTATATGCTGAAAGACTAACATAGCTAGCACACATTATAGCCCTCCAAGAAAAACACCTGCCGTTATACCTCATAGAAATAGTCAACCTTTAAAGCAATGGCTGAGATCCTCTAATGAGGCTGCTGTGTGTGTGTGTGTGTGTGTGTGTGTGTGTGTGTGTGTGTGTGTGTGTGTGTGTGTGTGTGTGTGTGTGTGTGTGTGTGTGTGTGTGTGTGTGTGTGTGTGTGTGTGTGTGTGTGCATGTGTGTGCGTGTGTGTGTGCGTGCGTGTGTGTGCGTGTGTGTGTGTGTGTGTGTGTGTGTGTGTGTGTGTGTGTGTGTGTGTGTGTGTGTGAGAGAGAGAGAGAGAAACCCCCGTCTCCAGAAGGGTTGCACTAAGATATGCACTGTGTTGCCTTATTGAACTGAAGTACTGGGGGGGCACCACCAGTGTCTCCCTCATCCTCAATCAATAAGTCATGCAGCGACACAAGAACTCATGCTTGCACACTCACACACACACACACACACACACACACACACACACACACACACACACACACACACACACACACACACACACACACACACACACACACACACACACACACACACACACACACACACACACTACCTACATCTACCTCCACAAAATGAATAATGATTGCTTACTTTTAGTACTTTTGTGTAAAACTTTACTGGTGTTGAAGAAACACTTATTTCTGCATTTACAAAACCTGCTTCTTTCCAATCCAATATATAGACGACACAAGTCTCTTACAGCCCATAAACAATGTCACGAGACACTCTGAAAGCATACTTTTATGAAATGTTTTCACACATTGAGCTTGGACAATCTCCCGGACAGCTTGGACAAAGCTCACTGAAAAATGCTGAAGTTTCACCAAATACTGTATCCCGCTAGCAATGCTTATCGGCTCGTCCTTGAAGGCCTTAACAGATGCAGACTCCAGGGTCGACGAGTCCCCTGGCCTCACTAAGTTCACTGTTTAAGGAAACATTTGATGTAAACCGGTATGGCCCTTGAAAGGGCTTTTCATGACAGAGTGTGAGCCACATTCAGATGATAAAATGGGAAAATGCCATCTTGCTCTCTCTCTTCCTCTTCCTCTCTCTCTCTCCCTTTCCCTTTTTTCCTTTGCCTTTATTCCTCACCCGTTTCGTTTTTTTTCTCACTTTGACACATCTCGGGGGCCATTATGTTCTTAGATGGTCGGCGAACATTTTAAGGGTCTTTGAAAGTAAGATTAAAGAAATGCTGTGACATTTCTGCGACTAGTTCTGTGAGTAAGAAGTCTTGCTCAATCTCTGCTTCTGTCTAGAGAGGGTTGGAAACTTCCACATAGATCAACAGTACTGTTGAGCACTCTTAAGACAAGCAATGCAATGAATTGAATGTGAATGCATTTGAGGTATCTGAAAAGATTGTCAGGTTGATATGCAGTAGATGTCTCATATTTTACCATCAAAGCCATTAGCTGAAAATAAGCCTTGTGATAAACAAATTGTTGTTCCCAATGTTGATTGGAAGATTCACTATCACACGGTTAAGACAAACTAATATCGGGAGCACTAAAATCCTCCGTCATCCAATCTTTAATTACACAAAACCAAAAATCCTCTTCATCATCGCATCCGATTAGGTGCAATTATGCAAATCACCTCACCACATAATCACACTATATCACAATTCAGAGCAAGAAAACAGACAATAGCAAGCGTAGAAATTGGAGTTGGACGCACTTTACTCTTCTCCTTTTCTCTGCGGGCGTCTCCCTTGGCGTTGCACTTGCCACTCCCATTGAATTATTCACATTGAGTAGAGCAGAGTTATCAGAGGAGGTCGGGAGGAACAGACATTGACACCAGACGGTGCGGGTGAGTGTGGGCTGGCAGAGCTAAGCTCAGTCTGGGTGGCCACAGTGGAGCTACAGACCGCTGTCAATTATGTAAGGCTGAATATATGTTCATCCCTGCAATCACAGGCTTTATTCACAACGACGATGTCAAAATCCTTTTTGTTTTGTTGGTGTGTCTCAATAGATGTCACATACAATAATCATAACACTGAAATATGGAATGCGCTGAATGTAAATGTTAATACTATGTGTAGATATTTGTCTTCACTATATGTTTTATAGGATTCTCCCAGAGGAAATTGGGCTGGGCCTGATCTTTTGTAATTGATAGAATAATGGCTACAAAAGTACCAAAGAGGACACAAACATAACAACAAGGAGGAGCATGTTTTTGGTGCGTGTGTGTTTGTATTTCTCTCCCTGTGTGTTTGCTCTATCATGTGTGGGTTCAATGTATGCTGATTCGGATGGATAAGAAGGATCTTCCTGGCTGAAGGTCACGGTGGAGCCACGATCCATGCCGGCAGAGGTCTTCATATCTGCGCTGCTGAGAATGCACAATGTTTTGCCAACTCGGACAAAGATTCCCCGAGGGCAGCAGTTTACTGCCATGGATGCATGCAGTGGTATTCTCTGCAAGCGTGTGGGGGTGTCCATCCATGTGGTGTGTGTTTGTGTGTGAGTTTTTTTATCTGTGCGTGTGTGTGTATTCGTGCTTGTAGTTGTGGGTCAGTGTTTGAGTGTGCGTTTGTGTATGTATTTGCATGTTTGTGTGTCTTTGTGTGTGTTTGTGCATGCACATGCATGCTTGCATGTGTGTGTCTGTGTACGTGTTTGTGTGTTAGTTCATACTTTCGTGTTATGTGTATGTATGTATCTGTGTGCGTGTGTGTACGTGCTTGCATGTGTGTTTGTGTGTATGTGTTTGTGTGCTGGTGCATGCTTTTGTGTGTATGAATGTTATTTATGTGTGTGTGTGTGTGTGTGTGTGTGTGTGTGTGAGTACGTATGAGCTTGTGTGTGTGAGTGCACATTGAATGTGTACTTGTGGTGCTTGCATGTGTGTGGGTATTTGTATTCATGACCGTGTTGCCTCTCTCTGCTACATGCTTGTCTGTGCAGTTGGATGGTTTACGTACTTGCCTCACACACACGCGCGCGCGTGTGTGTGTGTGTGTGTGTTTTTGCGTACATTTGCGTGATGTTGTGTGTGAGCCTCATAACGCAATTCATCCCACACCAACGCCACGAGAGCGGTTGCCACCCTCCCACACACACCCAACAGACTGCTGCTCTGCACATACCTCCCGTTCCACAGGCTGTGTGATCCCACCTGTTCTTAATTTCCACCCCGCGCCCACGCACACGATCGCCATTCACATTGTCTTGTAGACGGCCAGTAAAGCGCTCGTCTCACGTATGTACATTTTTTTTGTTGTTCTCTTCCACCCACATCTATTCACACAATGTTCTATTTGGAAGAGGTCAAACCCCATGACTCCTCGGTTGTTTTTGATCCATCCTTTCCCACTTTAGATTCATTGCATCGCTCACTTTTGAAAAAAGGAAACTTCTTTCACAGGAGAGGGTAAAATGGTATATTCATAGTTGTAAACGGCAATGCATGTAGGAATTCAATCATGAATGATGAGACAAAAGTCAAACCACTAGACTTATGGGCTTCATCTAGGTTAGATTAGATTTCTTTATTGTCCTTGTTCAACAGAGTTAATCAATAAAAAATAAGTTTAGAGCATCACCACTGGCATAGTATATAAATATAAATATATAAATAAATAAATAAATAAATAAATAAATAAATAAATAAATAAATAAATAAATAAATAAATAACAATAATAACATGAACGAGAATGCAGCAAGTCCAGGCTATTGGTCAGTCTGCTGGACCTGGAGCGGATGGAACGGTATCTGCTTCCAGAGGGCAGTCGCTGGAAGAGATGGTGCGCTGGGTGGACCTGGGCCCCGTTTCCCGAAAGCGTCGTTAGCCTAAGTGGATCGTGAAGTGCGTCGAAAGGGCATCGTAGAGTTTTCACCGCGTTTCCCGAAAGCATCGTGGGGAACGAACGTCTTGAAAACGCTCGTAGCTAACGAGTACTCCAGGGGTGCTCGTAGGTACTCGTAGGACGCTAAGAGCATCGTCAGCTATAGCCTCAGTGGCGACACCATCGGACATTCCGTCTATTGGATGCGTTTTATTAAAACGCATTGCGCCTTTATGTTCTTAGTTTGGTAATTAATAAAGATTATTAATTAATTTTATTAATAAAGATGTTAAAATGGCCAAAATAAAACGGGACAGTCCAGAAAATGTTTGCGCAGGCAGGGCACTCAAAATGTGTGAGAGAAAGTGGGGGGATTTGTGCAGACTGACATAGGCTACTCATAAAACGTAGCATAAAATAATGTAAAAAAAATAAATAAAAAAAATAAAGAAATAAAATAAATTATAAAAAAACAAGCAAAGGAGCAGGCCAAAGGCTGGGATATGGTGGGGATTGGTCACGTTGACGGGAATGTTTAGTGACATGTGGGAGGGTGGAGGGGGTTAAAAAAAAGTCTCAATCACTCTTCGACGCGCATGAAAACCAGCCGCGTAGTTATGAGGGAGGCCGTCCTCACACCGATCTTCCTCATCGTCATCGTCCTCAACGTCCTCCGGTTCAAGCAATGCCACCTCAGCCTTAGCTGCAATGTTGTGCAACATAGCCGCCCGTCACACATATCACGGCGCATGACTTGGCCGGCGAAAACTGGAGCCCTCCGCCTGACATGTGAAGGCATCTAAAGCGCAACTTCCACCTCCCGATCGTGCGCTCAACGATGCACCGGGCCAGACGGTGGGCTTCGTTGTAGGCTATTCCTCATCAATACATACCTTACCCTATTTCCGGAGGTGCTTTTATAGTCAATCAAATTATCAATCAAGGAAACCCTTATGCGGAATCAGATTAAGTCGGCTCTCTTTGCTGCGCAAAGCATGTTTCAGAAATCAGCCCATTAAGATAAATGTAGTTGTCACACAAGCTATTTTTAATTTTTGGTCACATGGAATTATTACAGGGGGGAAAATGCCGTGAAACGCACAGTGCATTCAGGATTAGGACTGATATATGTCGGTTTAAGCCTAATCAATTGTGTTTTAATGTCTTTAGCATTCATATAATTGCAGTCTATTTTTTTCGTAGGCTACTCTGCTGTTGTCCTTGATGGGGATATATTTTAACCCTTTTTAAAACAATTTTCCTGCGACATTCCTGTGTCTCCCCCTTCTACGGAGCCCATTTCAGCACCGTGTCAGTAGACAGTTACAATCCTACGATGTCGTGAGTGCAGCGAATGCGCGTTCACGTTAAGAGGAGTTTCGGGAAACGCTCCAAAGAAATTATCGATGGATCGCAAGATCCATCGGGAGAATGATCGTACGAGCGAAGATCCATCGTTATCGGGAAACGGGGCCCTGGTCCTTTAGAATGTTGTTCACCCGGCGTAGGCAGTGGGAGGTGAAGACTGTGGAGATCTCTGGGAGGCTCTTCCCAATGATCTTCCCCGCAGCCTTGACCACTCTGTGGAGGGCCTCCTTTTCGGCCCTGGTGCAGCTGGAGAACCAAACCAGTAGTCCGTAGGTGAGTACGCTCTCTACTGCGCAGTGATAGAAGTTGACCATCAGTCCCTGTGGAAGTTTTTCCCTTTTTAGTTTCCGAAGGTAGAAGAGGCGTTGTTGTGCGGCAGAGGTGATGTTGGTCCTCCAGGACAGATCGTCGGCCACAGTCCCGCCCAGAAACTTGAAGTTGGACACCCTCTCTACCACCTCCCCTCCGATTAGGAGTGGAGAGTGGCTGAGGTGTCTGGCCCTGTGGAAATCGATGATCACTTCCTTGGTCTTGGTGGTGTTGAGAACCAGGTTGTGATCACCGCACCACTCTACCATCTATCTGTGGTTATTGTCAAAAGCAAACCTCTGCTGTTCCATACTAATTTTTGATGATCTTACATGAGGATGCATGTTAACCTTGCTGGATATCCCGTAACGAGGGAGTGGGGAGCCCTTGAACTGAAGCCTCCACAGCCTTCATATCGTGCCAAAAGCATTTCCACACCTTCTTTATGTCTGGCATGAAATGGCCCAGGTAAGTCTAAAATTGTTTTTACACAGAAACCAATTTGAAAAAAAGTATTATCTTCTTATATTGCAAAACAGTGCCAAAAACAGACCATAAGCAGGAGGTTGTTTGATGCATTTAAAGAACACACATAAATAGACTCCAAGACACAGTGACTGTATCTATAAGAATATATATTTCTACACAAATTCATACACATAGGCCCGCTGTCCAGTGAGAAGAGATTACTTTGCGCTGGGTGAGTTTACTTTAGGGCGACATGTGTGCTGCATGAAACACGCACCACTTATGTTTAGATGTGCGGATTCAGCATGCTAATGTATGGGTAAGAGAACAAATGTTAAAATGAAGACAGGGCTATCAGTAACTCAAACTAAATAACAAAGGAGAGCTCAAACCAAGACGACAACAGCATCAGAGTCAGACGCTGTATCAGATCCTCTATGAACTCCTTACAGTGTGAGCTGTATTTTGGTCTGACATTAGTAAGAGTTATCTACCTGCAAGCCAAATGTATGCACGTTTTTGGAAATACTACGCTGTTATAGTAATTCACCTGGTTGACGTAATTAATGACGACATGGTACAAACCCACAAAGACAGTCTTAGGGCCCTATCTTGCATCCGCCGCAATTGACTTTCTACACTGACGCATGTGTCGTTGCTAGTTTGCAACTGGCGCAGAGCATTCCTTTCCCTCCTCCACCACGCGTCGGTAAATTAGGGAATGATCTTGCGCCCCAAGGGGCAGTTCGGCAAAAGGAGGAGGCGTGTTCTGGCGCAAACGTTCCCTGGTGCTGTTTTGCAGTTTCAGAAAACAATTATGCCACAAACCAGGAAATACCTGGTTTAAAGTCAGATGCTATTTTAAGGGTGCATGCATAATATTGCTTGTGCACCTCGCGCACACACTTTGCTCCTCTGATCTATCTAGCCACACATTCTTGGTAAATTTGGTAAAGAACAGCTGATACAGAACTATTTTAGAAGCGCTTGCCATGTAGGTACGGCCTGAAATGCCGCACGGCCAGGACCACAGCCAACAGCTCCCGTCGGGTGATGCAGTAATTGCGCTCCGCCCGACTGAGAGTTCAGTTGAAGTAGGCGACGGGACGTTCCCCCTCCCCCACCCCCTGGGAGAGGACCGCACCGACCCCAACGTTACTGGCATCGGTGTCGAGGACGAAAGGGCGACCAGCGTCGGGGTACGCCAGGACCGGGGCCTCGGTGAGCACCGCTTGGAGTCGGGCGAAGGCCATGGCGCAGGCGTTGTCCCAGACGTACGGCCGGCCCGCCTCGGTTAAGCGGTGGAGGGGGCTGGCGACCGTAGCAAAGTCCTGGACGAACCGGCGGTAGTACCCCGCCAGGCCCAGAATACTTTGCAGTTCACCGGCGTTGGTTGGGGTCGGCCAGTCCCGGACTGCAGCTGCCTTGGCCGGGTAAGTGGCTACGCCATGCTCGTTCACCACGTGCCCCAAGAACAGCGTTGCCCAGCAGGGAACACTTTGCAGGATTCAGCCGCAACCCGGCCTGGCGGATGGCCCCAAGAACCTCCCGCAGGTTCGCCAGCGCCCCCCCGAAATCGCGGGCGTGCACCAACAAATCGTCCAGGTACACGACACAACGACTCCGGGGGATGCTCGCCAGCACCCTCTCCATCATCCGCTCGAACGTTGTCGGCGTGTTGCATAGTCCGAACGGCATGACACGGAACTGCCACAGCCCCTATCCAATGGTGAACGCAGTCTTAGGTCTGGCCTCGGGCGCCAACTCCACCTGCCAGTAGCCGCTACGCAGGTCCAGGGAGCTGAACCAGCTAGACCCCCCGATGTAATCCAGGGCGTCGTCAATCCGTGGAAGCGGGTACGAGTCCTGCCGAGTGACCTCGTTGAGGCGCCGGTAGTCCACGCAGAACCTCCAGCTACTGTCCTTCTTCTTCACCAGGACGGCCGGGGCCGCCCATGGACTGGACGAGGGCTCGATCACTCCCCCGGCAGCCATCTCGCGGACCTTGTCCTCTGCCGCCTGGCGCTTGGCTAGTGCTAATCGGTGGGGCCGCAGGCGGATGGGCCGAGCAGAGCCGGTGTCGATGGCATGCTGCACCAGCTCTGTCCGCCTGCAGTCCTCATCCCGAGCCGCAATAATGTCCCCGTACTCCTCGAGTAACAGCCTCAGCTGCAGACTACAGCCAAAGCGCATTGACGGCCTCGGCGGTCTCAGGGGAAGGAAAGGCGGCAGATACAGTGCTGCGGGGAATGCAGGGACCGGGCAGAGGCAGAGGCTCCCGGGGCATAACCCGGCGACTACTCCGCTGGCCGCCAGAGCCCCCGTGCTCCCCCCGTCCGGACTGGAGCACCACCGTCTCCGTGCCGACGGTGATGGTTGCTCCAGCCATGTCCATCCTGGCACCCCAACGGTTCAGCAGATCCAGGCCGATGATGCACGAGTCCCGGATGTCGGCGAGCCAAAACTCATGCATCACCTCCCGGTCACCCACCCGGACGGCCAGCCGCTTCCTTCCCCTCATTCCGGTCTCCTGTCCCGTAACGGTCGTCAGGCGGACGCTGGTCGCCGTCCACCCCCCCGAGAGTGCGCCGGTGGTGCCCGGAAAAATGCCCGGACGCACCAGGGAGATGGTCGACCCAGTGTCCACCAGGGCCGTGCAGGGTCGGCCGTCGATCCCGCAGTGGAGGTAAAGGCCCCTGGCGCGGCCCGGGCCGCCAACCAGAGCGCACCGGCCATGGAGAGGGGCAGGAATCCAGAGCGGCGTTCCCTTCACTGGGCCGCTCCGCCGCCGCTTTCCGCCGGCCGAGATGGTCTAACCCGTGGTGCCGGTGCCGGGCAGTCATGGGCCAGATGGCCTGGCTCATCGCATCGGAAACAGCGCCGGTCAGCTCCGGACCTACGTCTGTCGTCGGGTGGTGGACGCTGTGGTGGATGCTGCCGGGGACGCTGGGACGAGGTCCAGGCCTGGAAACACTCTTCCTCGTCGTCCTCGTCCCGCTCGTAGTCCGCCTGCCGGACGTGAGGTCGGGGGGGGCACCAGACGGCTGTAGGTCGGACAGCTCCCGCTCCGCCCATTCCGCCAGCTCAAGAGCCACATCGAGGTTCGGGGGCCCGAGGAGGCGGACGTGCTGTCCCAGCCGCGGCGGGGCAAGTCCTTGGAGGAACGATTGAAGGGCTAGTTCCTCCCTAGCCGCAGCAGGGAAGTCGGGGTAGCCCCGCTGGGCATACAGCAGTACGTCCGCTGCGTAGGCCCCCAAACGTTCCCCCTCCCGGCGGCGGCGGCTGGTCAGCAACTCCCGGCTGTGGCTCACGACCCTCCGCTGCCCGAAACGCCTCTCCAAGGCCAGGGTCAGGGCCTGGAGGTCCCGCTGGTCTGCTGGGGCCAGGTCCAGCAGATCCTGCAACGCCGTTCCCTCCAAAGCTAGGGCAAGCTGGGCGGCGGACTCGTCCATACCCCAGCCGTAGTATCGTGCGGCGATCCTCAACTGCGCCAGGTAAGGTTCCAGTGGCGTCGCTCCAGAAAACTTGGGCAGCCTGGCCACCAGGTGGCGGCCGACCGCCGCCGATCCTGCGACATCGCCAACGGCCGCTGGTTGGCGGTATTGCGCCGCCGTCGCGCCGAGCCATTCCTCCGAGTCTTCCTCCTTTGGACGCGTCATGTCGGATGTGGGATAATTGTCTTTTTTCATTATCCCACTTCTGACACAAATGTAGCGCCAACCAGGAAGAACAGGGAGTCAGGCTTTTGGTCAAATAGTGGTTCGGTGCCTCATACACCGCTCGACTAAAGAAACCACCTCTTTATTAACTCACCAACTCGTACATAGAACAGCGTACCTAACTAACACACAAGTCATTCTCGGTGATGGTGGCAACAACGACACACAACAGAACAACACACAACAATGAACAATCCCAACACATTAACCCCACTGATCATCAACAACACCAACAACTAGCAACGGACCCAGAACAGCAACAATAACAGAAACAATAACAGCAACAACATGCGCCCCCAGAATCCCCCGCACGAACCCGGAAGAGAACGAACACATGTTGCGAACAGCGGTCGTTACAATATATAGGGCGCACCGGATTATAAGGCACTGTGACAACCCCGATCAGACGGAGGAGTTCGAGCCCCGCCAGCGCCCTCTCCGCGGGCAGGTAGTCCGCGGGAGATATGTGCCACTCCGCGCGGCGACGCGGGAGCGCGCATCGAGCGCACCCGTGCAATCACGGAGATGCGGAGCACCCGGCGGAAGGAGACGGCGGAGGGTTCTTAAGGACCGAGCGCGCACCAGTCAAGGGAGTGCGACCGAGTTGGAGAGACGCGGAAGGGGGAGACTTCCTAGACCCACGCTACTGACATTTCGCCTCTACCCAGGACTAAGCAGCAGGGGCCGGTTGCACCAACTGGGCGTAAGCCTGGTCGTAACTACGCCTGGTCGTAACTTGGCGTTCTAAGTCCAACCTAACCGTTACGCCGGTTGCACCAACTGGGCTTAGCGTTCTTTTCACTAAGACCAGGAGTAAATCCTACGCCTGGTCAGGGGCAGGCGTAGAGTTGAAATTCCAGGCTGTTTCTATTGCAATTACATCCAATCCAATGCAGCTTTACCACCATCCTAAACTGCATTTCAAAGCACAGCCGGCGATATGATCAGTGTTCACAGATCGACTGCCTGTCGGGAAGATATCGCTGGCCGATTAGTCCGTTCTCAACTTATAATCAGTTGTGAATGTTGTTTTAACTATGTTTATGTGGCAATATGTAGTTTGTTGTCATGGTGACTGTCAGCTGTGCGGCAGTCCCAGCCAATCACGGTGGGAGACTATCTATAAAGGCGGGCGTAGAGCACCTGTCGGCATCTTGCTTGCCGTAGGCTGGGTCACGTTGCGCCTGGGCGTCCATTTCCGCTTCCGTGCGGTGACAGGTGAGCTGCCGGTCATGGCTGCATCTCTCTCGCATGTTGCCCATCCAGTACTAATTTTAGTTATTGTTTTGTAAAGGCTCTTGCTTGCCGGAGGCTGGATCACGTAGCTCCTGTGCGTCTATTTCCGCTTCTGTGCAGTGATAGGTGAGCTGCCGGTCACGGCTGCATCTCTCTTATACGTTGCCTTTCCAGTGCTAATTTTAGTTATTGTTTGTAAAGGGCTCACTTGGATGTTGCTGCTGGCTGCGCGCTGCTCATCGATACATGGCCGATGCCGCCTACTGAACTGTCGCTTTTGTATAGCATCCCGTTCCCTGCTCCACGCCACGTTGGCCGGGACTGCCCGATTGAGTGGCCGACAGTAGCGGCGCAGCGGCGGCCAATCCACCTCTAAAAACCACTGCTGCTTTGCTTCAACGTTATTACCGCCTTGCCAGGGCCAGCTCGGACCCGATCGCTTTGCCGTTCATTCGGCTAGCGATAGTTTGTTCCTTTTCCTGTTTCCTGTGAGTTTTTGCTGATTTCTCCTTGTGTTTAGTTATTATAGATTTTGTTTATTTAATTAATTTCTCTTATTATTATTTTGTTTCCATTATGTTTTCTAACTGGTTGCTCTGCGATCCCCCTCAATTCAGGTGCTGAGCCTACGGTGGTGGACTGGTGTCCTGGTCACGGTGTCCCTTTTGTATTGTGTTTGCAGTTGGTTTATTTTTCATTTGTTTTACGCGTGGTGTTCCTGGGACCCCCTTTCCTTTGGATGCAGGTGTTCACAGTAGGTCTCAGCACTGATTGGATCTCAGCACCCAATTTCCCTCCTAAGTGAGTAATTATTCAGTAGTCTTAAGAACAGATATTGTATAAATAAAAGTATTTTTGTATGATCGAACTGCCGTCTCTGCCTCATTGCATAACGGACCTCAGTGCCTTTCCTTCATTTGTGCTAATCCACTTAAAATAAATCTCTGGGTGAAATTCCCAGGGTGGCGTTGTCTGGCAATAATTAATGCTACCAATACTGCCTTTAAGAAAAGGGGCATCACTCCATAGCTCGTGCTGCCACAATCTGGCGTTGTCGGCAGGATTTGCAATTTGAGGGCAGAGACGTGTGTTCTGTTTATTCGTTATTTTTCATTAGTTTCTTTTAAGAAAGATCGTGTCTGTGCTAACGTAAGTGTCTGTGTCTGACTTGTGTTTTTTTTTTTTTTTTTTTTCATTTCTTTCTTTTTTTCGAGGCAAAGCAGCAGCTGGTTTTGTGGACCTGCAACAAGCCCAGTTCCCCTTGCCCTGGACTCTTCTCCACGGTGACAGGCTCTAGCTTGTATAGGCTTAGTTATGGAGGCAGAGTTGCAGGAACTGAGGGATTTAGTCGCACAGCTAAGGGCAGACAACGAGGGGCTGAGACAGGAACAGGTTGCAGCCATGCCTGGCCCTAGTACAGCGCCCCCAGTTCTTCTTGCGCCCGCTGCATCCTCCAGTGCCAGTGCTCCTTCAACGGAGAGACTGATTTTTGTACCTAGAGACAGAAAATGTCCCACATTTAGGGCAAGGTCAGGCATAGGGTTAGGTGAATGGTTGGAGGAGGTGCAAGCCTGTATGAGAGCACGCCACTTGTCTGCATCCGATCGGGCATTCTTCTTATTTGACCATCTAGAGGGGGAGGCGCGTGAGGAAATTAAGTACCGCTCCAGTGAAGAGCGTTCAGACCCATCTAAGATAATTGCGGTATTAGAGGAGCTTTATGGGTGTGCAGAGTCATATGTAGCTTTACAAGAGGCATTTTTCTCCCGACGACAGCATGAGGAAGAGACTCTACTAGAGTTTTCCCTCGCATTGATGGGTCTCATGACCTCTGTGAAGCAGCGTGCACCCAGTGGCATACCCAATGCAGAGGTTTTGTTGCGGGATCAGTTTGTGGAGCATGTGCTGGATGGGCCACTTCGTCGTGAGCTAAAGCAGTTTGTGCGCAGGCAGCCTACTGCTACCTTACTGGAGGCTAGGAGTGAGGCGATCAGGTGGGAACGAGAGGGCTTACCTGGAGGTGTTAGAGGTCGTAGTCATTCTGTTCCTTCTGTCTTCAGTGCTCAGTGTGTGGTCCAGGGCAGCCATCAGGCAGGTGTCGGTTCGCCTCAAGCCTCGGAGCTGTGTGAGATGAGGGAAATGCTGAAGTTGCAACAGGAGCAGTTGAACCAGCTGACTCTGAGTATTTCCCGTCTGCAGGCCTCTCAGCAGCAAAGCCGAGTGCCTTTTCGTGGTCCCATCATCTGTAGGAGGTGTCAGCAACCAGGTCACATTGCTAGGGAGTGTGGAGCTCGTGTTCCTGCATGCGCTCAACCTTCTTTACCGGTCTCTCGGCCAAGTGGGCCATTCTATTCCGCCCAGGTTTCGGAAAACTAGCACCCGCCAAACTGCAGAGTCACAGTTCGGAGAGGGGAGTTACTGGCTCAGATTTAGGTCCAGGTGACGTGGAAGTGTCCAAGCTCGTGTCATCTTGTCCTCATGTAGGTGTGAGGATGGGAGGGGTTGCTGTCTCTTGTTTAGTAGATACAGGGTCTATGGTATCAACTATTACAGAGTCTCTTTTCGAGCAACATTTTGCGCCTTGGGGCCAAGAGCGGCTTAAACCTTGCCACTGGCTGCAGCTCAGAGCAGCCAATGGCCTGGCCATCCCTTACATCGGCTACTTAGAACTGGACGTAGAGCTTTGTGGGAAGCGGCTGCCAGCCTGTGGGATTCTGTTGGTCAAGGACCCACCTGGTGGTGTATCTTCTCAGGTTCCTGGTATTTTAGGGATGAATGTTATCCGAAGGTGCTATGCAGAGCTCTTTGGGCAGCATGGCTTGGCTTTGTTTGACCTGCCAGTGGTATCTGAGGTCCCTAAGCCTGTTATGCAGGCCTTCCAAAAGTGCCATGAAGCCAGTGTTACAGCTGGTCGGGGAGCAGGGAAAGCCAAACTACGTGGTAAAAAGGCTTGTCGTATCCCGGGTGGTGTGATGAAGATTGTCACGGCCACATGCTCGGAGCAGTACTCTGGCACTACTATGCTCTTTGAGTCCTTAGACTCTGGCCTGCCCGCTGGGCTGCTTGCACCTCCTGCTCTGGTATCGGTGGTACGGGGCACAGCCTACATTCCAATTGTGAACGTAGGGTCTTCAGATGTGGTGCTTTACCCCCGTGTTGTGGTGGGGTCCTTGGAGGAGGTGCGGGTCGTGAGTTTGCCTTCCGGTGTCACTGAGGTGCCACCGGTGGTGGCGACAATGGCTTCGCAGTCAGTTTCCCCACCAGCACAGGACCCTATAGCAACTTTGGAGTTGGGTAATTTGCCTGCGGGAGCACGGGATAAGGCGAGGGCTCTTCTTGGCCAGTACCGTTCCATTTTTTCAGTTAATGATGGGGACCTAGGGTGTACTGACCACATTAACCAGCTGCTGGCGACTCAGGTCATTAGGGAAAGCAGCAGCCCATATGCGTCTCCAATTGTGCTGGCCAAGAAGAAGGATGGTAGCCTTCGCATGTGTGTGGACTATAGGCTCCTGAATGGTAAAACTAGGAAGGATGCCTTTCCACTGCCCCGTATTGATGAGTCTTTGGATTCCCTCACTGGTGCTCGTTGGTTTTCCACCCTAGACCTGGCTAGTGGCTACAATCAGGTCCCCGTGGCAGAGGCTGACCGTTCTAAGACGGCCTTTTGTACCCCCTTTGGCCTTTTTGAGTGGAACCGCATGCCATTTGGGCTTTGTAACGCTCCCGGTACATTCCAGCGTCTGATGCAGCGGATTTTTGGCGACCAGCAGTGCCAATCCCTGCTGCTGTATCTCGATGACATAGTGGTTTTCTCCTCTACCATCGAGCAACATCTGGAGAGGTTGGGTGTGGTGCTGGAGCGTTTACACCACGAAGGGTTAAAGGTGAAACTCAGCAAGTGTGCTTTCTTCCAGCAGGAAGTGAGTTACCTGGGCCATGTTATTTCAGACAAGGGTGTCTCCACTGACCCCGGCAAGGTCAGAGCTGTCTCTAGCTGGCCTCCTCCTGCCACTCTCTCAGAGCTGCGTTCCTTCCTTGGATTCGCCAGCTACTACCGTCGCTTTGTAGAGGGTTTTGCGAAGCTGGCGGCACCCCTGCATAAGCTGGTAGCAGAGCTGGCAGGCCTCAAACCCAAGCGGGTTAACCAAGCAGTGTCTGGTCGTTGGACAGAGGAGTGTCGCCATAGCGTTGAGGCTTTGAAAACTCGATTCACCACTGCACCTGTGCTGGCGTATGCCGACTTCACCCTACCATTCATCTTGGAGGTGGACGCCAGCCATGGTGGTCTTGGGGCCGTGTTATCCCAAGAACAGGATGGTAAGGTTCGGCCCATAGCTTATGCTAGCCGTGGTTTGAAGCCCACTGAGCGCAATATGAGTAACTACAGCTCCATGAAGTTGGAGTTTTTGGCACTCAAGTGGGCCATGACTGAGAAGTTTAGGGAATACCTGTTGGGTCATAAATGTGTTGTTTACACCGACAACAATCCCTTGAGTCACCTGTCATCCGCCAAGCTTGGGGCCACTGAACAGCGTTGGGTAGCCCAACTCGCGTCGTTTGATTTTGAACTCAAATATCGTTCGGGTCGTAGCAACGGAAACGCAGATGCCCTTTCTCGTCAGCATTCCCCCGAGGCACAAGACCTGCAAGTCATGGTCCGTGGCACGTTGCTCCCCAAACCCTTACAGCAGGCCCTGCAAGTAGACATGATAGATGCGACACAAGCCACTGTTGCCGCCTTGCCCCATCACCCCCCATCTGACATCGCTGCACTCCAGCGCGCTGACCCAGTCATCCAGGAAGTCTTGGCTTTCTGGACACGTAAACAGCGTCCCAATAAAGAGGAGCGGAGACCAGTGTCTCAGTCAGCCCTGGTGCTGCTTCGGCAGTGGGACCGGTTGATTGAAAGGAATGGGGTGATGTATCGCCGGGTTTTCCGGCCGGATGGGGCCGAGGGTGTGTTTCAGTTGTTGTTGCCTGCAGTTTTAAGAACGGATGTGCTGACGGAGGTTCACCAAGGGCATGGTCATCAGGGGATTGAGAGGACTCTAGAGCTCCTGCGGCAGCGTTGTTACTGGCCAGGCATGTCTGCTGAGGTGGTACAGTGGTGCAAGGCATGTGAGCGGTGCCAGGTGGCCAAGGTGAGTCAACCTGCTGCTCGCAGCTTCATGGGACACCTGTTGGCTTCTCGACCTAATGAGATCCTGGCTATTGATTTTACTGTTCTGGAGCCCAGTCATGGGATTGAAGACGTCCTCGTCATGACTGATGTCTTCAGTAAGTACACATGGGCTGTACCTACCCGTGATCAGCGAGCTACTACTGTAGCTCGTGTCCTGGTCACTGAGTGGTTCTCAAAATTTGGTGTCCCAGCCCGGATACATTCCGATCAGGGACGGAGTTTTGAGGGTTCTCTTATTCGTCAGTTATGTGTGTTGTACGGGATAGAGAAATCCCGAACCACGCCATATCATCCTTCAGGGAATGGGCAATGTGAGCGTTTTAATAGAACACTTCACAATTTGTTGCGCACACTGCCCGTGTCCCGTAAGCACGACTGGAGTTCCTGTCTTCCCCAGGTCCTGTATGCCTATAACACCACCCCGCATCAGGCAACTGGTGAGTCCCCTTTCCTGTTGATGTTTGGCCAGGAGCCAAGACTCCCGGTTGATTTCCTTTTAGGCAGGGTTCAGAATCCTGTTGGGGGCTACGTCCACGAGTGGGTTCAGGAACATCAAGCCCGCCTACAGATGGCCTTTGAGGGAGCTCGTGACCGGTTGAAGGCTGTGGTAGGGGTAGAGTCTCCTGGTGGCGCTGCTGTTTCATCTCCGCCTCCTCCTGAGCGATCTCAGTCAGAGGATGAGGTGACAGGTGATGGTGATTGGCTAGTCGAGAGGCCTGAGAACCCGTTGCCCGCTTCCTTCCAGGCCGAAGCTGTGACCCAAACCACCCCTAGATTGCTGGTTCTACCATCTGACCCAGCCCCCTCTGTGCCATCTTCCCTAGTAGTTCCTGCTCCTGTAGTGGCAAGTACTCCTTCCCTCCCTGTTGCTCGAAATGCTGTCCGGCGCACAGTAAGGTTAACGGCAGGTCACCACCCCAATGTCCACCACCTCCCTCGGTCTGCAGGGGATGCTGGACAAGGAAGTGTTAATCCTTCTGTGTCCATTTCTAATGCAGTTGCGGCGCTATTTAGGCCTTGGAGATGATTTCAATTTGCTGTTGGTTATTCCATCGTCGGGACGACGATTCAATTGAGGGGGGCAGATGTGGCAATATGTAGTTTGTTGTCATGGTGACTGTCAGCTGTGCGGCAGTCCCAGCCAATCACGGTGGGAGACTATCTATAAAGGCGGGCGTAGAGCACCTGTCGGCATCTTGCTTGCCGTAGGCTGGGTCACGTTGCGCCTGGGCGTCCATTTCCGCTTCCGTGCGGTGACAGGTGAGCTGCCGGTCATGGCTGCATCTCTCTCGCATGTTGCCCATCCAGTACTAATTTTAGTTATTGTTTTGTAAAGGCTCTTGCTTGCCGGAGGCTGGATCACGTAGCTCCTGTGCGTCTATTTCCGCTTCTGTGCAGTGATAGGTGAGCTGCCGGTCACGGCTGCATCTCTCTTATACGTTGCCTTTCCAGTGCTAATTTTAGTTATTGTATGTAAAGGGCTCACTTGGATGTTGCTGCTGGCTGCGCGCTGCTCATCGATACATGGCCGATGCCGCCTACTGAACTGTCGCTTTTGTATAACGTCCCGTTCCCTGCTCCACGCCACGTTGGCCGGGACTGCCCGATTGAGTGGCCGACAGTAGCGGCGCAGCGGCGGCCAATCCACCTCTAAAAACCACTGCTGCTTTGCTTCAACGTTATTACCGCCTTGCCAGGGCCAGCTCGGACCCGATCGCTTTGCCGTTCATTCGGCTAGCGATAGTTTGTTCCTTTTCCTGTTGTGTCGCTATCTCTTTTGTTTAGTTGGTGCAACTACATCTTAAAGTGTGTATGTTATGTTATGTAAGAGTTTTTGCTGATTTCTCCTTGTGTTTAGTTATTATAGATTTTGTTTATTTAATTAATTTCTCTTATTATTATTTTGTTTCCATTATGTTTTCTAACTGGTTGCTCTGCGATCCCCCTCAATTCAGGTGCTGAGCCTACGGTGGTGGACTGGTGTCCTGGTCACGGTGTCCCTTTTGTATTGTGTTTGCAGTTGGTTTATTTTTCATTTGTTTTACGCGTGGTATTCCTGGGACCCCCTTTCCTTTGGATGCAGGTGTTCACAGTAGGTCTCAGCACTGATCGGATCTCAGCACCCAATTTCCCTCCTTAGTGAGTAATTATTTAGTAGTCTTAAGAACAGACATTGTATAAATAAAAGTATTTTTGTATGATCGAACTGCCGTCTCTGCCTCATTGCATAACGGACCTCAGTGCCTTTCCTTCATTTGTGCTAGTCCACTTAAAATAAATCTCTGGGTGAAATTCCCAGGGTGGCGTTGTCTGGCAATAATTAATGCTACGATACTGCCTTTAAGAAAAGGGGCATCACTCCATAGCTCGTGCTGCCACATTTATATGTTTTATATAGGCCGACACATTAAACAAATCTCTCCTACAGAACCATTCCCGTCTAAATGCCTGCTCGTCGTAAACCAGACATTACAAATACATATTTTAATTATATTCGTTTGCAGTGTTTTATTGTTAGGCATTAACACAATTGATGAATGACAATGAGTGAACGAATGAATTATTTATTTCGGTGTCCAACAGCATGTCAAGTAAAATAGTAAACAGCTGTTGTCACGAGGTATCCTAGCAACGCGGTGATATGCGCATACCATGGAACATTCACATGGCCGCGCATGGCTAAGACCGGGCGTAGTTGAGACCAGTCGTAAGTCCCGTTGGTGCAACCGGCGTTAGTTCCATTCTAACGCCAGGTCGTAACTAAGACCTACTTAGCAGTTACGACCAGGCCTAGTTACGCCCAGTTGGTGCAACCGACCCAAGGGAGCAAGACGCCGACCCCGCAGGAGGACCAGACCCGGGGCGGTTCCCTTTTTTCCCCAGACCAGGGAGAACCTCATTTAACTTTTTCGTTACCCTTTTTTTGCACGTGTGGTAAAACGTAATAAAAAACCCGTTGACCCACACCCTGTTTGGTGCATCTCCTTCCTGAATCTCAGCTGCCGACGGTCAAGGTTGCCACAGCACATAGAATAGAAGATACTGCAGTCAAACTACTGCCTAGTAACGGGGACGCTGGCGAGTCTAACGCCGCTCTGTATGGCTTGTTTTTATTCAGTATTTTCAATATTTCTCACGATTGCATTGAACATTTTGTCGTTTTTTTTGGTCTTTTTGGTATATAGTCACTTTTCGCTATTGTAAGTGCGCCAGTTTTCTTTATTTTTACGTGTTTTATACGTGGAGTCGTACAGTTGGTGGACGCTGTTGCCTTTTGAACGCTGCTGCTGCTGCTGCTCACCGGAACGTCATTCTGAACATTATTTTTTCGCGATTTTCTTTTTCTTTTTCTTACTAGTCTTTTAACTTTTTATCAGTTTTCTTTTGCTTACTTTCAACACCTTCTGTCTGAAACCCTTCTGTACCTCGGATCGGACTACAAAGTTAAGTTAAGTAACTGCGTCAGTTTTCTTGATTTATTTATTTATTTCTGAACGTTAAGCGTCTGCGTGTTTTGTTTTGTGTTTTGTGCGTGGAGTCGTGCAGCTGTTTGTGGATGACACCTGCTGGCCGGCTAGACTGCTGCTAACCTCCGGCGCCGTCCAACTGGCTTCCCCGTCTCCAGCGTAGCTACAACCGGCTTGCTCCACTCCTCTGCCTCCGCTGTGCTGGCTCTGTGGCTTCACCATAATCGCCTGGATCTACCGCTGGCTTCTTCCGACTTCACAACCTGTGGATTTCTAACCTGTTCCTCTGGATTGCGCTATGTTTGACTCTCACGTAACGAGCGCATCTCTGCCGCTCCGTTACTCGGTAACGGAGATGTTACAGCTACGGATCTTCTCAAGGACCCCCCCACCTCAGCTTGCATCCCACCACGACATTCTCAAACGACCAAAATACATCCACCGAGGCTCTGGACGGAATTTTCAGTACACTCCAGAGATGGAAATTAACTTTTTTGCCCACCAGCCACTGTGGCAGGTAGATTTAAAAATCTACCAGCCACTCATCTTTTTTACCAGCCACTTTTTATACGCTATATATTTTTCAATATATGCGTACATTTTAAACAATATAATAGTAACAATAGATAAGAAAAGTGTTTTTCATACACATCAGTTGGTGTTACGATGACAAGTTTGGGGATAATTCATCTATACAAAGTATTTTCATTAAAAAACGAATTGACATATTAATAATAAAACAACATGCATGGCTACACCATCATAAGTCAATAGGAACATTTGTTTTTTTGTATTTACATGTGACTGCATACAAATGTGTCCACACAGACATGGTAACTAACGTATGATAGTAAGCATTATATGCCCTTAACACTAATATTCAGAAGAAAATATGTGTGGCATTCAGTCCAATGCTGAAAATATATCTGTGGCATTCAGTAGGCCAATGCTGTGGTAAAGTGTGTAAAGTATGACCAAGTGTTTCTTTCTGTTCAATAGATAGAACGTTATCAATCCCCTGTAGGAGAAATTTGTTAATGTTTGTCCCTATAAAACAATAATGGTAAAATAATAAATACAAAACACGACGGTAACTGAGTAGGTCAAACCGTCCAATCTGAAGGCTCTACTTAACCACTCCCCCTACTCACTTCCACCAATGCGAAGCGAACAGAACTGAGTAGGGGAGGGCGTAGCCTAACTAGTTTGTGAACGACCCAGAGAAACGCAACTCAAATTCAATGTGAACATATATGAGGCTTTAATAAAATCCCGGACGATTTTTAAATTCCGACACACATTTTTTAAAAGTGTGTCAAAAAGAGGGCATGTCCGGGCAAAAGAGGACGTCTGGTTACCCTACCGTGTGGCGTGTGAGCGTTTGCATGGGTTGAATTGCGTGTGTCTCACGCCGAACGCGTGAGACTTGAGAGCCCTGTTACCGATATTATCCCGGATATTGACAGTCGCAGTTCAGCAAAAGAGGCGTAGAGGAAGAAGGGGCCCGGATGTTGACAGTAATGGTTGTGGAACTGTGCAGCGCCGTATATAACGAATGTATGAGATATGCAAATTTGATCGGACCTGACTGGAAAGTATTACCCGCCACAGTGGCGGGTGAAGTGACACAATTCACCCGCCACCATACAAATCCACCCGCAAATGGCGTGTGGCGGGTGTTCATTTCCATCCCTGGTACACTCACACCAGCAACAAAAACATCTGCTCCTTCTGGTCCACTGGGCCCCGCCCCCCTCCTCGCACAGCCCGTACGGTCAGTCCCGTCAATCACAGTGTACTGTCCCCTCTGCTCAAAGCAACCTGCTACACTCCACTCACCTGTCTGAAACTCTGTCTGCTGAACACCAGATCCCTCAGTAATAAGGCCCTTATGATAAATTACTTTATTGTTGACCAGAGCCTAGACATTCTCTGCCTCCCTGAGACCTGGCAACAACCAAATGACTTCTCCCATCTAAATGAGGCTGTCCCACCAGGTTTTTCTTTTATTAGTAAACCCCGGGTTAATGGGAGGGGGGGTGGCCTCGCTCTCCTCCATCGTGATAACATCAAAGTCACCACTGTCACAGTCCCCCTTCACTCCTCCTTTGAATGTCTAGCTGTAAAACTCTCAGGCCCCAAACCCACTATCATTGTCACCATTTACAGACCACCAAAACCCTCCGCCGTTTTCCTCAATGAATTCTCATCACTACTTACATCTGTATGTGCAATGTCCCCCACCGTTCTCCTCCTTGGTGATTTCAACATCCACATTGACAACCCATCCTGTACTTTTGCTAATGACTTCACATCACTTCTGGACTGTCTTGGCATCACACAACATGTCAACCTCCCAACCCATAACAAAGGTCACATTCTGGATTTAATCTGCTGTACTGACATCACTCCCACTAACCTTGATGTCATTGATTTCCCCATCTCCGACCACAAAGCTGTACTTTTTGACATTCATACCCAACTACACAAAACCAAGGAACAACGGACCATCTCCTTCAGAAACATCAAACTTATCAACACCACAGACCTCTCCACCATGATCAGCTCCTACCCCAACCCTCCCCCAGCTTCCTCCCTGACTGACCTGGTGACTCACTACAATAACTGCCTCTCCTCTTCCCTCACCACCCTGGCCCCCCTGAAAACCCGCTCAGTCTCATTCACCCACACTGCTCCCTGGTTCACTCCTCATCTGCGCCAGCTCAAAGCCACTGGTCGTCGACTCTACAATAAGACTCAACTCACTGTACACCGCCAAATGTATTCGGACCACCTCCATCACTACAAGAATGCCCTCACCACTGCCAAAACCTCATACTACTCCAACCTCATCAACACTGGTACAGGCAACAGCAGAGTCCTCTTCTCAACAGTCAGCCACTTACTTCAGCCTCCTAAATCCCTCCCTCCAGACATTTCCACCACCCAATGCACTGCGTTCCTGGACTTCTTCAGCTCTAAAATCAACACCATTCACCAACAACTGGCCTCATCTCGCACCCCCTCTGATGACCCACCCTGGATGATCACCTCTGGCCAACCTCTCATCAGCTCCCTCTCTGACTTCAACCCAGTAACAGAACAGACCGTTTCAGAACTCATCCGCAAAGCCAAAACCACCACCTGTCAGCTCGATCCTCTTCCCACCTCCCTTGTCAAAGCATGTCTTCCGTCCATCTCCCCCATGATCACCAACATAATTAACTCCTCCCTCACTACTGGTACTGTACCCCCCACTCTCAAGCTGGCTGCCATCACTCCCAACCTGAAAAAACCTGGTGCTGACCCAACTGACCTTAACCATTACCGGCCCATCTCCAATCTCCCTTTCATCTCCAAAACACTTGAAAGGGTGGTTGCCGCACAACTACAGTCCCACCTCGACACAAACAATCTCCACGAACCGTTCCAATCTGGCTTCCGTCCAAAACACAGCACTGAAACAGCCCTAGTCAAAATCACCAACGACCTCCTCCTTGCAGCCGACTCTGGATTACTCACCATTCTCATCCTCCTCGATCTCAGCGCAGCATTCAACACCATCTCCCACCCTCTGCTCCTGGACCGCCTGGCTGGCATTGGGATCACTGGTGCTGCACTCTCCTGGTTTACATCCTACCTCACCGGCCGTCAACAATTTGTTCAACTGAGCAACCACAAGTCTGGGTGTTCAGGTGTCTCACTGGGTGTCCCCCAGGGGTCAGTCTTGGGTCCACTCCTGTTCACCACTTACCTCCTCCCGCTGGGCACACTCCTCCGTCACCATGGGGTCCATTTTCACTGCTACGCTGACGACACACAGGTCTACATCTCCACCAAACCCACCGCTGCCATCCCCCCCACCTCCCTCATCACGTGCCTGGAAGAGATCCGGAGCTGGTTGAGCAGGAACTTCCTGAAACTCAATGGAAACAAGACCGAGGCCCTGCTCATCGGATCCAAATCCACCCTCACTAAATCACAACACACCCCAGCTCCACTCATAATCATCGATGGATTCCCAGTACCCTTCTCCTCCAAAGTCAAGAGCCTCGGCGTCATCCTGGACAACACCCTCTCATTCGCACCCCATATACACAACATCACCCGGACTGCATTCTTACACCTCCGCAACATCGCCAGACTCCCCCCATCACTGACCCCATCCAGCACTGAAATCCTAGTTCACTCATTTGTCACATCACGCATAGACTACTGCAACGCCCTACTCACCGGACTCCCCACTAAACTCATCAATAGACTGCAGATCATTCAGAACTCAGCCGCCCGGATCATCACGACTCCCACATCACGACTCACTACAATGGGTGCCCGGTCATTCTGCTGTTCAGCACCCAGGCTCTGGAACTCCCTCCCCCCACACATAAAACAGTCAGACACCATTACAACCTTCAAGTCACAACTCAAAACTCACCTGTTCAAACTCGCACACAACGTCTAACTGATCACTGTTTGTTTGTTTTGTTTTGTCTTGTTTTTGTTGTATTTATTTTTTATTTATTATGTTTATTTATTTATTTTTTACACAATGTCTTGTTTTTTTAAACGATTTATGATGACTATATGCTCTGTAAGGTGACCTTGGGTGTCTTGAAAGGCGCCTCTAGATTAAATGTATTATTATTATTATTATTAAACGTTTGACTGGGGTTGCGTTATGCATCGACTAGATGGAGCAGGGCCCCGTTTCCCGAAAGCGTCGTTAGCCTAAGTGGATCGTGAAGTGCGTCGAAAGGGCATCGTAGAGTTTTCACCGCGTTTCCCGAAAGCATCGTTGGGAACGAACGTCTTGAAAACGCTCGTAGCTAACGAGTACTCCAGGGGTGCTTGTAGGTACTCGTAGGACGCTAAGAGCATCGTCAGCTATAGCCTCAGTGGCGTCACCATCGGACATTCCGTCTATTGGATGCGTTTTATTAAAACGCATTGCGCCTTTATGTTCTTAGTTTGGTAATTAATAAAGATTATTGATTAATTTATTAATAAAGATGTTAAAATGGCCAAAATAAAACGGGACAGTCCAGAAAATGTTTGCGCAGGCAGGGCACTCAAAATGTGTGAGAGAAAGTGGGGGGATTTGTGCAGACTGACATAGGCTACTCATAAAACGTAGCATAAAATAATGTAAAAAATAAAATGAAATTAAAAAAAATTTAAAAAATTAAATAAATTAAATAAATTATAAAAAAACAAGCAAAGGAGCAGGCAAAAGGCTGGGATATGGTGGGGATTGGTCACGTTGACGGGAATGTTTAGTGACATGTGGGAGGGTGGAGGGGGTTAAAAAAAAGTCTCAATCACTCTTCGACGCGCATGAAAACCAGCCGTGTAGTTAAGAGGGAGGCCGTCCTCACACCGATCTTCCTCGTCGTCATCGTCCTCAGCGTCCTCCGGTTCAAGCAATGCCACCCCAGCCTTAGCTGCAATGTTGTGCAACATAGCCGTCACACATATCACGGCGCATGACTTGGCCGGCGAAAACTGGAGCCCTCCGCCTGACTTGTGAAGGCATCTAAAGCGCTACTTCCACCTCCCGGACGGAGCCGGTGAATCCGGTGCCCGAAACCGCACATTTCTGAAACCACCCTCAGAGGTGGTTTCAAACTATTCGGACCTATGTGGTTTCGTGTTAGGATTCGTGTGGACGTCTGAAACTCTTGATGGCAGTGGCTCCCCACCAGCTGGGGGTAGTCCGAGTTGCGTTGAATTTTTTATTTATTATTTTATTTGTATTATTTTTGTAGCTTTAAATAAAGCCCCTTGATAAATGTAATTACTAACTGTACATTAAAAAGTATTTCTGCTCAATTTAAAAGGTTGAATCTCCTCGTGACTGAATGTTTGTATACAGCGCGCAGGCGTGATGCGCTCCACTTTTTTCTGTGGAGAACCAGCGCCTTGAATATTTACTACAGTGTTTCTACTACAGTGTTTCACTCCGTAAAGACTCCGTCTTTACGGAGTGCGCCTTATAGTCTTTACGAAGTGCGCCTTGTAGTGCGGAAAATACGGTAATTCACTGAGTTCACAAACTAATACCCCTCACTAGAAATGTTGTGTGAAATGATTTTCAAGCAGTCTTGCGGTATCAGCTTGGTAGATGGAACAGCGAGGGGTCCGATAGGCGGAGATCTAGATCAGCGGGAGTGGCCAGCGAAGCTGTGCATCGTGGTGCATCGTGGGAGTTGTTGTCTTCAATCCACAAGCGCCAAAAAGTCACTTTCTGCCTTTTCTCAGTCAAGACGGCACCAAATTAGATTTTTATTTTATTATTCGACTACATATAGGACCCAATTTCAATACATATTCATGCCTCCACCGGTGAAATGCTCCTTTAATGTATTGCGTCTATCATTAAATAGAACCACTGTTTCCGCATATCATGTGTGTGTTAAGTTTTCTTTGCCAAAATTTATTTGAGTACTCAGTATTTCTGAAGTTGTGGAAGAAAACGCTATTCCATGTGTGAATTAGGCCATATTATTTGGCCATAAACTGAGCCATTTAAAGTTTGAAATTCATGTGGTCATGCATCTGTCTCATCGGAGACTGCAAACGCAAAGTCAAAACATCAACTCGTCAGATTCAAATGCGCTCATGGCTCTTAAAGGGGATGCGAGATGGCGCTCTCATTGGTTTATTGCACGTTATGCCCAAACCATACCTACGGGTAATTCGGCTACTTCAGACCAACCCTTTTTAGATTTTGCGCCAGGCGCAAGAGTCATTTATGCGCCAGGAAAATAACATCGCCATAGAACCGCCCACAAAGCTATTTGTCCGTTCAAATAGGGCCCTTAAAGTGTAATTCCGGCGAAAATAGACCCAGAGTCTTTGTTTTGGCATGTAAACCCATCAAATAAGCCCTCAATATACTTTTTTCATTGATAATCGAGTATAGAGTTTTCCGAGCACGATGTTTGGCTTCCATGTTATTAGCTAGGGGCACAGTGAACGCTTCAAAATCTGCATTTTTTAACCACTAATATAGCTCAAAATAGCACCAAACCTCTGCAGTAGCATGATTAGGGTCCCTACACATAAAACGAAGCATCAACAACTTAGGCAAGGCAATTAAGGCAAGGCAACTTTATTTATCTAGCACATTCATACACAAGGCAGACTCTAAGTGCATATATATAGTACATATAAACATTGTCATACGATAAAATAAAATAATAGAAAAGAAAAAATAATAGAAAGTGCAATGTGTTTAAGATCAGATCAACAGTCTCTCTGGTACCTACGTCGGGATTCCAACCCGACCTAAAGGAACTTGGGTAACCCTTTATTTTACAGTCCCCCAATTACTAGGTATTTACCAGGTAAATATGGTAAATCATAGTGTATTACTGGGTAATTACCACTGGTACAAAGAAGGTAAATACAGAGGAATTAACCGGTAAATATATGGTAAATCATAGGGTATTACTGGGTAATTACCACTGGTAATATGATGGTATATACAGAGGAATTACCCGGTAAATATATGGTAAATCATAGTGTATTACTGGGTAATTACCACTGGTAATAAGAAGGTAAGTACAGAGGAATTACAGCTGAAGTGCTAAGTAAAACCTCCACTATTACCCATCAGCTAAACTAAGTACCGTGTAGTTGTAACTGTTTTAGGTTGGATAACAACTAAGATATTATTGTGTACTTCCTAGGAATTTAGGCAATCTATTCTTAGAAACACATATCAATTCAAGTTACACTTGTAGTTATCCAAGGTTTATGTTGGTAACAGCACAAGTTTAATGATGTAGAAAGAAATTAGCTTAGCACTAGAAATTAGCATAGCACTTTCCAATAAATTACTTTTTCTTACATAGTTATTATTAATAGCTACACCCATTTAGAAAGGGTTTATTAGATTTACTTTCGAAACTATGGAATTACTTACCTGGTAACAACCTCCGCAGGAACAGTTATCCTCTATTGTCATGGTACATCTTCTTAAATACTGGGAACGAAGCTGTTTGTTTCCATGGTGTTACCACGTCATTACCATATAATTTGTAATAGATACATTCCAGTCCATGCAGTAAACTGGAACTTGTACCATGTACGTTCTGCAACGTTACTAAGTAAAACCTGACAATTTACCCAGTAAGTAAGCTGAAACTGTACTGTAAAAGGAAGCCTTGTTTGCTTCCATGGTATTACCAGGTTCTTACCATATCATTTGCAATAGATTACTCCCTTTTCCATGCAATCAACACAAACTTGTACCATGTATGTTCTGCAACGTTACTAAGTAAAACATGACAATTGACCCACTAAGTAAGCTGAAACTGTACTGTAAAATGAAGCCTTGTTTGTTTCCATGGTATTACCAGGCTCTTACCATATAAGTTGTAACTGGTTATTCCCTTTTCCATGCAATCAACACAAACTTGTACCATATATGTTCTGCAATGTCGTTCACCAGTAGTTAAGCACTTTCATTTTAGTTATAAAACCCCAAACCACTGTTGATGAAAGGCATATTAAAATTAAACAAAATCAAGGCTTATCTTTCAAACAATGCTGTCCACATCAACTCAATTTAAATGTTACTGATGGTGTTTTGTTAAAACACATGACAGTGTTATGGCAAGTGACCAAAATGAAGACTGCTTCAACCTCTACAATTTGAATAAGTGGCGAATGCCATGCAGCAATATGCCTATGGGAGCATCTTTGTGGTCATTCGCAAACCGAGTCCACTCGATGAATGAGAGATGGCTCTTTAGTGTCCTCTCTGTGCGGTATCCCTGTAGCCTCCACACCTGGGATTTGTAGGCTGACCAAGCCCTGACCAGGTACCTCCAAATCTCCCCTTCCATACTGTAATAAAGAATCAGAAGAAAATAAAATGAACTTAGGACTGTCAATTAATGAGCATTTCTAGAAACTGTAAAACTCAGTGATTATTTTGTTTACCAGTTAAGAAAGGAAGCTGGTCCTCTGGCCATTGTGTTTGGTCATATTAAAAAGAAAAAAAGGCATAGCCATAAATACAGTTAATAGGACGGGAGGGGACAGGCTGTTAGCTCCGGTTAGCACTTTAGCATCGAGCTAGCGGAGCTTCTGTCATTCAAACAACTCAGACATGTTTAAAACCTATAACACCCAACTTATTAAAATATCTGGATTTAATCGGGCTCTCTCCCATAAGTAAAGTTAATAGGACGGGAAGGGACAGGCTCTGTTAGCCCCGGTTAGCGTGATGCTAAAGAGCAGCTGTACTGAAGCATGCTGCCTCAACAGGTACAAGCTAGCCTGCGGTTTGATATTTGCCGGATATTCGGTTTTGGTTTACCACGCAATCGGATTCATCAACACAAGTGCACTACACTACGGGCTTAGTATGTTGAGGACAGTTTAGGACACCGTATCATGAAAAATCACAAAGACATGTTGTTGCTATCTGTGCAACAACATCATCTACGTTCTGGCTGCTACCTGTTTTGGTGGCAGCGATGTTACCATGGAATTGTTTCAGGAAATAAATCATATAAAAATCAATAAAAATACATTTTGTATTCTGATTTTTGTAGTAGTTGCCAATGGTGGGCTGCTACTTACTACAGGTAACACTTGGCTAATATATTGCATTATTGTTAAACGGGATGCAATTAAGTTTCAAATATAGTTTAGTCGATTTTTGTCGAATATTAAACTATTAACTGCATTCTGATTAACTATAATGCAATATATTTGTGTGATTTATTTCCTGTCAACTGCTGGCATGGCAGTTCCATCTCTGTCCGCACCGTCGGTCCGGACACATTTTGGGGGGCTCGGGTGCACAGGTAGCCAATGCATGCGCAGCTCGCCTCTCTGGCGACGCGGATTATGGTCGGACCCTGTCCGCACCGTTTGTCCGGACGCATCTCGGGGCTCAGGGATGCATGGGTGGCTGGCGCCTTCGTGGACTCTTGAAGTGTCAGGAACAGGTTCTTCAATGGCAGGGTTAACTTCAGTGACGGGCTAATCTGGCTGATAGGCTACATGCAACTTTAGCTTTGGGTAGCTTAGCATTTGGCGTTGAGTGAACTTGTTGATTCACTTTGGTATGTTGCCTGGGCTTAGCGCCAACTCTCTGCCAGTGAGACGCAGCTGGAACTGTCTCTCTCTTGTCCAGCTTCGGGAAGGATACAGTGTAGCTTTAATCATCTTATTGTGTATTTGTCTGAGTTATCTCAGCAAACTCACCCATCAGCACTGTAACCTGCAGGAGTCCTTTGCATTTTTCTAATGCTGCAAGCCTCATTTCAAATAAAGCCACTGTCTGTCGCAGTTTGGTGCAGTCTCTGCGTTTCCCAGTCTCCGTGCCTGAGATATCCGAGTACAGAGGCATGTTGGCGATTGAAAAGTCCAAGGCTTTTGGTGTGGGGTCTGATCCGAGAGTCATAAAAAGTGCCAAAATGTATTGTTGAATCGTGTCTAGAGTGGATGTATCGCAATGGCGAGGCGCACACAGCTTTTGGCCGTGTCCTGTAAATATTCTAGCATACTCCGGGTGCTCCGGTGGTAGTCCTGGAGCACTATATCTAAATAATATCATATTATACATTAGGGTTGGATTTAGTGATTAGTTTCCGTGATTCAGTTTGCGTCATTCGCCAAGAAGAGTCGTTCGCGAATCGTTCGTTCGTTTGTTCAGTCGAGTTACCGGTAAAGGTGAATCGAATCATGTACGGTTCTCTGAGTCAGTCAGACTCAGCCCCTCCCTCGTTTGTCGTTCGTTTGTTCAGTCGAGTTTCCGGTAGCGGTGAATCGAATCATGGAATGTACGGTTCTCAGACCCTCGTTCTCATTCTCAAACGTCAACATTACAACTTTAACCAAACGCAGCGGGATGGGGGCGTAGTTCATTATTGGATGTTTAATGTATCAGCAATAATAGACTTGATTTAGCAATGATGGTGAGGGTCCCGCGTGTTTTAGGCTCTCATAAACAGAACCCTGTGCAGCCCAAGACTAAATCTAGTTGCCAAAATTAACACTGCCTTCCAAACGAGAGCTGGTTAATTGTGAAAAATGCATTAAATTGTAATCAGAAAACGCGGTTATATGCTATAGACCCTATAGTATCTGTGGTATAAAGGCTGGGACGAATTTCAAATTATAAATATGCACACTTTATGTTGAAAGCATACCGTAAAGACGTCTCTCAGTGGGCCCCTCCTCACTATTGTTGACTCGTTCGTTCGCGAACTGGTTCGAATGAACTTCTTTAGGACGAACGAACCGAACCGGTTTGTTTCTCTCGTTCGTCTCATTCACCATTCGATTCACCGGAAACTCGACTGAACGAACAAATGAGTTTCCGGTAGCACTGACTCCACTGAGTCTGACTGACTCAGCTGAGAACCGTGCAATGGCGTGCATTCCATGATGCGATTTACCGCTACCGGAAACCAGGGTGAACGAACAAACTATTCGCAAGCGACTCCTCCCAGTTCAGTCGAGTTTCCGGTAACACTGAGTCTGACTGACTCAGCTGAGAACCGTGCAATGGCGTGCATTCCATGATGCGATTCACCGCTACCGGAATCTAGGCTGATTCGCGAACAAATCCTCCCTTGTTCAGTCGAGTTTCCGGTGAATCGATTCACCGGAATCGGTGAACTGGGAGGAGTCGTTGGCGAATCGTTTGTTCGTTCAGCCTTGTTTCCGGTAGCGGTAAATCGCATCATGGAATGCACGCCATAGCACGGTTCTCAGCTGAGTCAGTCAGACTCAGTGCTACCGGAAACTCGACTGAACGAACTAACTAACTAACGATTCGCAAAAGACTCCTCTTGGCGAACTGACTCACGCGAAATGGGTCACGGAAACAAATCATTAAATCCACCACTCCTCCTCACCACTGAACAACAGTGAACGAACTGTAAGCGAGTCAGCGACTAGTGGGTCTGGGAGGAGTCGAGTCTGAGAAAGAACGAGACGAACGAGGCGAACGAGATGAACGACACGAACGAGACAAACGATTCGAACGAGACAAACGAGAGAGAGGAACCAGTTCGGTTCGTTCTTCTTAAGGATTCGTTCATTCGAACTGATTCATTCGCGACAGAGCCTACTCTATTATACATAGTTATCTATCTATATAACGGACGAAAGCTGTATGCTGTATGCCAAGACGATATTATGAATCTCAAACGACTGCGTCAGGTTTTCCGATGTCTCTGAATACGCCATAACATGCCATAATAAGCGCCATAACACCAACAGCAGAACAGTTATCCAAATAACAAAGAAGTGAACAACATATGCGTTACAGTGTGTGTATTCACACACACACATGTGACGCTCGCACGATCTTGGCTCATTGGGCAAAGCAGAGCAAGGGGAGGTAACATGTCCCATATGACAACATAAGGGGGAAAAAATCCAAATTGGTGCGTCTGAGCTTTTTTTTTCACCTGTAAGGCAGAGCAGGATAGCTAGTGCTCGTTTTACACCTAACGCCATTTCTTTCTACCATAGGCAGGCTAAGGGAACTCATTAATGTTAGAAAACCTCATTGAAAGTTTTCGAAGTTGATAACTGGCTACCGTAAATAACATAATAGAGACGCAAACTAATTTAAAATAGCCAACAGGGGAGATTCTTAAGTTAAATGTGTTGGCACCTCTATTATATTATTTACGGACTTCCTTGAAACATGGCACAGACTTGGAGAACAGCATTGTTTAATAAACTCCCGCTACACTAACTAAGATGTTGATCATGTTTTGTGTGTAGGGACCCTAATCATACTACTGCAGCGGTTTGGTGCTATTTTTAGCTACATTAGTGGTTAAAAAATGCAGATTTTGAAGCGTTCGCTGTGCTCCTAGCCAATGAAAAACCATCTGGAGGGCTTATTTGATGGGTTTACATGCCAAAGCAAAGACCCTGGGTTCAATTTCTGCCGGAATTACACTTTAACAGTCCTGTCAAAATGCATTATGGGTTATTCAAGCGACTGTCGTGTCTATAGATTGACAGTTTCTATAGTCTGCCTTCCGGGGTACTTAGGTAGTATATTTTTTTTTTCTCATACTCCCATCACACATTATGCTAGTGTGGAGATCCGGACGGGGTCAGAGACTCAAAGAGAGACTGACAAAAATGTTAAATCCCCCTGTGCACCTAACAAACCCGCCCCTTTAAGCCCATTGGCCAAACAATTTACCACAGGTAGTCCACAGGCAGGAAGGCAGAGATTATGTGGCAATAGATGAACATGTATAGGAACGTGCTTGACAGACTATTAGGAAAAAAACAATATACTAATCACTTTATTTTCTCAACGTGATTGGCATGGAAATCCGATTTTGGGCAGAGCATTTCCGAGCACCAGTGAGTAAGTGAAAGAGTCTGCTAGCATACATGTCAGAAGCTACCTAGGGCCCCTGCTGTATGAGGAGAAGCAGAGGAGAAACAGATATATCAGGCATCGGCAGTGGATTGATGTTTTCTCTGTTGTTTGCTGCTGTCCCGGTGGTTTGGTTTTCATACGCTTGAGAAAACGCAAACAATCCTCTTTTAATTTTACACAACATTGCACGTGCTTTTTCTTGTCATGTTATTTATGGCACGATATGTTTAGGAATAGGCCGGTATTGTAAGCTACCCCATGTGTTTGAAATATATATATATATAGTCAGCCTTTTAATTACATTCTTACGGATTGAAAAAAGGGGCGTAAACACATTTAAGAGTCGCACACTCCATCAGATGTGTAAGCCAAGGTGGGCTTATTACGGAGGGAGACAAACATCTTTAATAGGGCTGTTGGAATGGTTTCTGGACCGCTCTCTAAGTATAAGCCTTAGAAAATCCTACTCAAGGGGAACCTGATTTATAATTATTATGAGCTGAGTTCAACCAAACATTTCCATGTTTAAAGTTATGCCCAGCTACTATTAGGGGTGGGAAAAATAATCGATTCTTCGATGCATCGCAATTCTCGCTAGAACGATTCTGTCTCGATGCAGATAAATTAATAATCAGAATAACAACTTTTTTTTTTTTTTTTTTTTGCCTGCTGCAACATTCTGTTCACCAGAGAGGGATACTATTCGTAATTTTAATTTTGAATTTATCTTCAGTGTGTATTGGCCAATCTGATTTGTCTTGACACGATTGCGATTCAGCCGACGCATATGCGCGCAAACTCACAGCCAGACACAAGAACTCCTTCTAATTCAAGAGCAGCTTTTTCCTTTAATGACATAGAAAAGAAAGATTAGAAAGAAAATAAAACTGAAACCTATTTTTTGCATGCTTCCATATTGTGTTATAATGCAAGCTGCATTGATTATTGCATTGTTCATAGAAAGTCATATTTGTGAAAAAAGCTTTCTCTCTTATGAAATATTAGATAAGTTCATTAATCTGTTGATGTCTTTAATGATCATCACAAAAGTAGGAAGTGATTAGCAAACTCTGAGTAGCAAACCCAGATGTATTGTGTGAACCCGCTTCCCCGTGGGACAGATTCCCGGAATAAATCACTTAGTCACGGAGGGGTGAAGCCGTACTCGGCATTTAATGAGTAACACAAAAGAAAATAACTCATGTAACACGACTATAGGGTCTCCGTGAGCCTCTACGTAGCACGCTGGTTCGGCCGTCCTCTCCAGGTCGCTGTCGCTCGTGTTCTGCCCCCGTTTCCAGCATGCCGGCTCCTTATACCGTGGCTTCCTGGTCTCGTCCTCCCGGCCAGCTGTTCGCACTCTCGTTCGTTAGTGACATCTGCGGGAGGCTCTTTGTCGCCGATTAGTGGATGGCGGCGGTATATGCCGTCTAACACAAACCCTCGGGCCCGTCCGGGCCGAGGTTTAAGGGGCGGGATGCCACACTCCCCCACCGTTTGCTCAGGCCTCCGGTAGACGTAACCCACCCAGGCAAGCGTCCCGTCATGACAAGGCTTCGGCGTTGGCGTGCTCTCGGCCCGGTCGGTGGTCCACCTTGAACCTAAAGTCCTGTAGGGCCAGGAACCATCGTGTCACTCGGGCGTTCGTGTTTTTGGCGCCTGCCATCCACTTCAGTGGCGCGTGGTCGGTGACCAGAGTGAACTCCCGCCCCAGGAGGTAGTACCTCAGCTTGTCGAGGCTCCACTTAATGGCCAGGGCCTCCTTTTCTACCGTCGAGTAGTTTCGCTCATTCGGCAGTAGTTTCCGGCTGATGTACATGACGGGGTGCTCTTCTCCCGCCCGGACCTGGGACAGGACTCCCCCCAACCCGACCTCCGAGGCGTCCGTGTGCACTAACAGAGGGGAAGCAAAGTCAGGGGTTATGAGTAGCGGTTCCGCGCATAAGGCTTCACGGAGCGTCCCAAAGGCCTGGCCAGCAGCCTCGGACCAGGTGATTCGATCCGGCAGGGCCTTCCGGGTCAGGTCGTTCAGGGGGCTGGCCAGTGTGGCGAACCCGGGTATAAATCGCTGGTAATACCCAACCAGCCCTAGAAACGACTTCACCTGTTTCTTGGTGCGAGGTTGGGGCCAGTCCCTGATGGCAGCCACCTTGCTCTCCTGGGGTCGGATGATCCCCCGCCCCACCTGGTACCCCAGGTACGCCGTCTCCTCCTGTCCGAGCCTGCACTTGGCCGGGTTGGCCATGAGGCCCGCCTTCCGCAGCTCCCCTAGCACCGCCCTCAGCTGGCGGAGGTGGACATCCCAGCTGTGGCTATAAATGATGATGTCGTCTATGTAGGCGGCCGCGTAGGCCTGGTGGGGCCTCAGGAGCTGGTCCATCATGCGTTGGAAGGTGGCCGGCGCTCCATGTACTCCAAAGGGAAGGCGGGTGTATTGGTAGAGCCCCCCTGGAGTTGAGAACGCCGTTTTCTCCCGGGCCGCCCGGGTCAACGGTACCTGCCAATATCCCTTGGTTAGGTCCAAGGTCGACAGATAACGGGCTGGTCCCAGGCGTTCGATCAACTCGTCCACCCGGGGCATGGGGTAGGCGTCGAACTCGGACGCCTCATTCATCCTCCAGAAGTCGTTGCAGAACCTGTAAGATCCATCTGGCTTTGGTACGAGGACCACCGGGCTGGACCAGGCACTGCGCGACTCTTCGATGACCCGGAGTTGTAGCATCCGGTGGACTTCGGCCTGGATGGCCTCTCTCCGGGTCTCCGGGATCCTGTAGGGTGGAACTACAGGATCCGGGATCCTGTAGGGTGGAACTGGATGTCATGATGGACGACCGTGGTTCTCCCCGGAAGTTCGGAAAACACATCCCGGTGCTGCATGACAAGGTCGTCCAAGTCTCGCTTTTGGGCTGGGCTGAGGTCCTCGCCCACCGGAACCTCCGGGATCTCTTGTCGGGCCGCCAGCGCCAGGGGGGCAGGGTCAGGGGGTTCCCTTCCCCCTCGCCACTGTTTCAAGATGTTAATGTGATAGACCTGGGTAGGCTTCCGCCTCCCCGGTTGTCTAACCCGGTAGTTTACTTCTCCCACCCGTTCAACCACCTCATAAGGTCCCTGCCACTTGGCCAGGAATTTGCACTCTGCCGTGGGGACCAGGACCAGCTCCCCAGGATGGAGGGTTCGCAGCTGGGCTCCCCGGTTGTTGACCCTCGCTTGGACCTGCTGGGCTTGCCGGAGGTGTTCTCGGACGATGGGCCACACTTGGGCCATGCGGTCCCTCACCTGCTCTACGTGGTCCAGGGTGGTGCGGTGGGGTGACGGCTGGCTCTCCCATGCTTCCTTGGCGATGTCCAAGATGCCGTGGGGCCTCCGTCCGTACAGTAGCTCGAACGGTGAGAACCCGGTGGATGCCTGGGGCACCTCCCGGACTGCGAAAAGCACATGGGGTAATAGCTGGTCCCAGTTCTTACCATCCATAGCCATGGCCTTCTTCAGCATCTGTTTCAATGTCCGGTTAAAACGTTCCACCAGGCCATCGGTCTGGGGGTGGTAGACGGAGGTCCGGAGCTGCTTCACCTGCAGGAAGCTGAGTAATTCCTTCATTACCTTGGACATGAAGCATGAGCCTTGATCGGTTAATACCTCCTTGGCTATCCCCACCCGGCTAAACAGGAGCATCAGCTCCCGGGCGACCGCCTTCGCGGTGGCTGCGTGCAGGGTTAGGGCCTCGGGTTACCGGGTGGCGTAGTCCACCAGGACCAGGATATATCGGTGACCCCGGCTGGTCTTGGGGAGGGGCCCCACAATGTCCATAGCTATCCGCTCGAAAGGAGTCTCTATTATTGGCATGGGGATATGGGGGCTTCTGACTGTGGCCCTAGGCGCTACCCTCTGACACTCGGGGCACCCCTGACAATGGCGCTCCACGTCCCTTTTTACCCCCGGCCAATAAAACCGCGCGAGGACCCGCTCTCGGGTCTTGTCCATGCCCAAATGAGCTCCCAGGAGGTGGGTGTGGGCCATAAACAGCACCTTGCTCACGTACGCCCGGGGAACTACCAATTGTTCCCTTACTACCTCCTCTCCTACCACCACTCTATACAACAGCCCCCTCCTTGTGCTAAAGTGTGGGTGCGACGTGTGACTCACCGAGTCCCGGGTCTGACCGTCGTGGGCCACCACATGGCTCCAAGCGTGTTTCAGGGCCTCGTCTCGGAGCTGGGCGCTGGCGAACTGTCCTGGTCGGGCCGAGCCTACGTCCTTCTCCGGAAGGAAGTCGGAAAACTCGGTGAGGGGGGAGCTCTCCGGGTCTTCCGGGGGGTCGGTTTGCTCGGACGCTGTGAGGGTGTCGGGATGGGATTCCGGCGATCCGGGTTGGGAGGGTCCGTCCCCCTCGGACTCCTGGTCCACTGCCGTCGATTCCCTGGGGGACTGCGGGCACCGTGTGACCCCGTACGCCTGCCGAGCTCTCCTCGCCCCCCGGCGGGGAGGTTCTCTCCTGTCCCGGAGTTCTCGCGTTGGGTCCCACAACCGGTTAAATATTGGGCAGTCCCTCCCAATTAGGAGCGGAACCGGGAGGTGGGGTACGACCCCTTGTGGTCTCCCGCGAAGTCGGGGCGGAGGAGGGTGACCACGCTGCCGGTGTCTAATATGGCCTGCGTGTCCTGGTTCATAACCCTTGCTGGTATTGTCAGGCTCCGGGGCGTCGTCTGTGTCCAGCAGGTGGCCAGCATGCAGGGCCGGGTGGGGGCCCGTGTAGGCCGACGGCATTGATACGTCCTGCTTTCCAGGGCAGTAGCGCGCTATATGGCCGAGCTGATCACACTCGTAACACCGTCTCCTTTCACGACTCTCCGGGGTTACGAGCGGTGGGACTGGTGCGGCTGCGGGAGCCCCGGTCGTGGGTCCCCGTCGGTCTCGCCGGGTCTCGGTGGGTCGTGGGGTGGTCCCGGTCCGGTTGCTCAGCCGCTGTGCCACCTGCCAATTCTCCAGCTGTCTGACCAGGTCATCTATGGTGTCGGGGTGGTGGTGGGCAAGTACCCTGCAGGAATCCGGCGGTAGCTGACGTATGGAATGGTCTATAATTACCCTATCTATAGGGCTGGGTCCTTCTCCGGAGGTTAGCCACCTCTTCACCAACCGACCGAGTTGTGCAATCTGCGTCCGCCCCACCGCGTCGTGGATCCGTTGCGTGCGAGCCGCGAGGTTATGCCCGTAGTATGCAAGGATTGCCTGTTTGAGGGCGGGGTACTGCCTGGCGGCCTCCGCTGGCAGATCTTGGCTCGCCTGCTGGGCAGGACCGGTGAGAAACGGGGCCACGATGTGGGCCCACTGCTCCACTGGCCAGTTCTCCCTCTGGGCGGTCCGCTCAAGGTCTCGAGGTACGCCTCCACGTCATCATCGGGCTCGAGCTTGGTGAGTCGGCTGGTCGGGGCGGAGGTCGGGGCGTTGTGTGAGCCATAACACAGCTTCGCGGAGCAGGGCGAAGTTCTCCGCTGTCTCCCGCTGCGTGGCCGAGGCGGCCACCACGGCCCCATCCGGGTTCTGCATGCCGGTTGGGTAGTTCGTCTTACCGGGGGTTCATAGTGGGTTCTTCCTAGGCTTGTATTCTCCACCATATGTGGGAACCCGCTTCCCCGTGGGACAGATTCCTGGAATAAATCACTTAGTCGCGGAGGGGTGAAGCCGTACTCGGCATTTAATGAGTAACACAAAAGAAAATAACTCATGTAACACGACTATAGGGTCTCCGTGAGCCTCTACGTAGCGCGCTGGTTCGGCCGTCCTCTCCAGGTCGCTGTCGCTCGTGTTCTGCCCCCGTTTCCAGCATGCCGGCTCCTTATACCGTGGCTTCCTGGTCTCGTCCTCCCGGCCAGCTGTTCGCACTCTCGTTCGTTAGTGACATCTGCGGGAGGCTCTTTGTCGCCGATTAGTGGATGGCGGCGGTATATGCCGTCTAACACAAACCCTCGGGCCCGTCCGGGCCGAGGTTTAAGGGGCGGGATGCCACAGTATATATAAATATTTTTGAAAATCACGCATGGAAATGTACAAAAAAATATATGTTGCATCGAGATGCTTCGATAATCGCTTCAGAATCTAATCGTTGACCTCATAATCATAATCGAATCGTGAGGTGCCAAGAGATTCCCACCCTTGCTACTATGGCTATATATAGTTTTACGCTGATGCCATCAGATTTAAGTAAACAAACTGATGCCAGATCAAAGGCAAGAATCAAGAAACAAAGTTGGCTGGTTGTTGAACGATACAACAATTATGTTTTTCTGCATAACAGCAAAATGACTTCCAAGAACAATTTACCTTTGATTTACCAAAATATGTATTTTATAATGATAACAAAGAACCTGTAAAACACCTGTGAGAGGGGCATAAATACGTTTTTTTTAGTGTTCAAAGCATTGTTTGTTATATTTATCATTTTGTCTTGCCATATTGGTAACGTTCATCCCTTCATGGCACGGAGATGACCCAAGCTCGCCTTCTTCTACCGACGGCAAATCTATTCCAACAGCCTTAGTGAGTTGTCCCCATGGACGGCAGATAGACTCATTTGGCTGTGCTGACTCTCGTCTGTCTTTGAATATGCAGTGATTGGCAGCCTGCTAGGAGCTGCCAACAAGAGATGGCAACCCTCCATTGGTAGCTTGCTAGGTATTTGTCCCCTGAGCTTGTACACAGCCATCTGCCACCATACAGATGGGTATAGCACACAGCCTAGTGGCATAACACCACGCAAACCGTTTAGCTAGGCTATCACTTATTGGTGACACTTGAATTTATGCAGTAAGAAGTTGTATTAATCAAATACCAAAGACATTACACTATATGATCCACACATACAAAGACAATGGAAAAATAATAATGGAGGATGTCGTAGGATACCGTAGTCAGGCAGCCAATCAAGTTTGAGCAGGTGTTAAAGTTGCATTCTACGTTGTTTATTTGAAATGCTTTAGCGGATCTAACATATATTGTACATGAAGCAGAAGAAAAACATAATAGTTGTCAAACATGAAGGTGTTACAAGCCTGTAACCCTGGGCATAGCTACCAACAAGACTATCCTCTAGTCTTCACCTCTCTTCCTTTCAACAGTGATATAAACCAGGCTTAATATGCTATCCATTGCCACGCCCCACCAGTTAGCTAAAACACAACCAAACAGAAATCAACTAATTACAATTACAGTCAAAACTCAACTGTAATACATAATGTATGACTGACAAATAATATAAACACATAACCTTTCTATCAAAGCAATGACCTACATATCACACCCATAATTCCAAGAAGAGGAAATACCCCTCTCCCTCTGATGTGATGGCCCAACCCGGCATTGTGTTGAGTATAAATGACTGAGTTGTGACATTACTGATTACTGCTAGTGGTTGGATATGAATAATAAAAAGATTTGCCACCATCATTGATGCAAATAGTCACAGTTTTCCTAATTGAACTGTGTGTTGTGCGTCTACAAATAAACAGCGAGTTGAACAATTATTGCAGTGAATGAGATTTAGAATGTGCTTGGTGACCGGGGAAAAAGTAAATAGGGAACACAGAATACCACTTCATAAACAACATGCAAATCTGTCTTTGCAATGTTTAAAATAGTCTATCGGCTTTCATGCAATAGTGCGGTCAGCATGCCTATGCGTCACATTACCCTTCCCCCCCCCCCCCATCTCAGAAACTTCAAGTGATTGAAGTTCGACATGAAAGCTATATGACTGCAGAGCAAAATAGCACCTGGTAATACAGTGGTTTGTGCCCTTCAGTTTGTGAAGCCATTGCAAGGGCTGATGATCAGTCACTACCTTGAAGCTCCTGCCCACCATGTAGTCGTGTAAAGAGTCTACTGCCCACTTCAGGACATGGCACTCGTTTGTTGCCAAAGTCACTTGTACAACCATTCTGGCCTGTTTAAGAAAAAACATCTGTTTTTGCAATCTCAAAGCCTTTTTTCTAATCTGAATTTGAAGACAAATGAAAAACGCTTGTATTTATAGCGCCAGCTTTATATGAGATTAAACATGAGATTAAACAAGGCCAGTGAAAAGACAATATTTCTATCATCAGATCATTATTTTTGCTTTCATATGAGATGCATTGTTTTTCTTATCTACAAATACCAGGCTTTTTTCTTTCTACAAACAAAGCTGTTTATGACCGTTCCCCATTGTAAATCGGAGAAGGCTTTATTAGAGAGGAACGAGATCAGCGGGATCTTAATTGTGCAACCACTGTTTTAATCTGAGGCTTTTCCAATTACTCAGCGCTGCACAGATCTCCACCATCGCAGACCCAAGAGCCCCTTATCTTACATTTATTATCATCTTAGATTTTGATGAAAATGATTCCCCTGCCAAGTTGTTTTCTCTCTGTTTCAGTACTACACGCTTTGCATCCATTTCAGTAGTTTCCTCTCCAGGCAGGGTTATTAACCACCCCTGGAGGTTCCAGTCGCTGTAGTGTGCATCTACTGAATGTGCAATGGTTTTGTTTTCAGTAACAGAGCCAGGCAGTCCTAAACAAAGTGGAGCCAAAAGCCTTTTGGCCTGTTGTTATGCCTAAACAGGTTTTGTTGTTATGCATAAACAACACTTGAGGAAGAACTAATTCTTTAATCAGTTATAAAGGGAAATATATTGGTGTAGTGGAAAGTTTTCACAGCCACAAGTCAAATGTTAAACCATAACAACCTTGGACTTGCTTAATCTGAGCATCATATGAGTGCAGGTGCCAGATTTAGCTCCTATCAGCCTTTGTCTGAAGAAAGAGAATGTACGTTATATAAAAAAAAATGTTGTTCACTAGAGTGCCCGAGTTGTCTTTTCTGCAACACCAAGACCTTTACAAAAGCCTCCCCATGACAAACTGGACCCTTTTGAACCAAAGATAATAAGTGGGAGACGACTCTTGCTCTTTGCCTTAAAACTCCTGGCCTCTTTGCATTACCTATTGAACCTACAAGGGCAGAGTGATAAGTGCTTTGAATAGACTTGGCTGATTGCTCTTTAATTGGTTTGTCATTTTACCTCATGTTAAAGGTCACCCACGTCATCAGGGAAATGTCATTATGTTTAACGACGGTTGAAGGTGAAGAAAGAGGAAAATATGCAGGTGCATTCCTTTAATGGGGCTTACACTGTGCCTTCCCTGTTGCGCTGGCTAGTGTATAGGAAGATAGGTAGTTATAGGCACAGCAACAAAGCACATTAAATCATCGCAGACAAAAGGTCAGACCACACACTGGCACGTCCACTGACAAGGGCCTGGCCGGTAGGCCTGGTCACAACATAGAGCTGCTCCCCTCCCCTTCTTCTCTCTTCAGAGAGAGTTAAGAGAGCTAACCATTAACTTGGATGTGCTCAGTCTTGACATTTTTTGATTGGATATCCAGTTTGCTTTGGGCTGCCAGACATAATTGTCAAAGCTGTTTTTGGTAACATTTGAGAGGTACTTAAAGAGAGAGCTGAAAGAGCAAAGAAGAACAAGATATTTTTAAATAAACTACCTCAGAAATTGCCCCCTCCCTCTCTGATCACACTCTCATTCAAATACGGTGAATTTGATTGACAGGCAAGATGGATTCCCTGAACCAATAAGGGATGGCTATTGCATTATTAACAAACTAAGCAAATGATAGCTTTTGAATCATACTTACCGCTCCTAAGATACATGAGTCTAGTTTAGTGCTGTCAAGCGATTAAAATATTTAATCGCGATTAATCTCATCAATGTCATAGTTAACTCGCAACATACCATGGCATATGCCTGAACGGCATATGCCATGGTATGTCAGTGCGCGCGGTGGCACATGCCACAGGCCAATAAACGATCTCGGCGTCTCTCAACTCTCGTGCAGGCTCAAACAGACACACACTTTTAAAGGGGACATATCATACCACCAGGTGCGAGTGTGATTAGCCATTACAAGCCGTGTTCAAAATGTGCAGCATTGTGACATCACAGGTGGGAGTGTCCACCTAGATGTGTGACGGATAGATGAGCAACGTTTGCTACAGTCCACTGGGTAGGCTGGTAGACTGATCTATCCAGCACACATCTAGGTGGACACGTCCACCTGTGTTGTCACAATGCTGCACATTGTCAAACATATTTGGTATGATATTTCCCCTTTAAGGAGTTTTTCACCTGCTCCGTGTCCTTGCTTGCCCCAACAAGTTTGTGCGGCGTGCCTGTTGTTTTGTTTCCGGTGTAGCTATATCCAGTATGGTGTTGTAGTTTTTCTAACGTTACTAGTTGTTGCTAGACACCAGGTGAAAAAACTACAATGTTTGCCAAACCAAAAGAGCGTTAATCGTGCGATAATTTTTTTTAAACTGACAGCACTAAGTCTAGTTCCTATTCCTCACCTCCAAATCAAGTTCAAAAGAAGGTGTTCTGGGTTTCAATTAATGCGTTAATGGAATGCTAACTTGAGAAAGTCGGTCATCCAAGGAAGCTTTTGAAGTACGTTTCTCTCAAGGACCTTTTCCCCAGAATCAAACCAGGGTCAGAGATGTATTTTTTATTGAAGTCACACCAGGTCTTGAATGTTACATGCCGCAGCCCTGTATTGCCTGTTGAACCAAGTTATATTATCTCTTACTAAGCAGTATGTGTGCAGCATGCCCAAATGCAATGTTTGTGTGCAGCATGTAGGTGTGTGTTTTTGTGTCTGCATTTGTGCATGTGTGTGTACACACACACACACACACACACACACACACACACACACACACACACACACACACACACACACACACACACACACACACACACACACACACACACACACACACACACACACACCAGCATATTTACTACAGGTAAGCACCTTAAAACAATGCTTTGTTTGCGTACGCAATTATTTGAAATGCCATTATGGAGCATGAACATTGAGGTTTACTTTAAACGGGGCAGTAAATTAAAGGACTAAAATTCCTGTAATGGGAAGGAAGGGACCCGGCTATGTATAACATGGGCCAGGTTATCCAGTTTCAATGGCCCCGTGGGGGGGCTGGATATTCACCAGGAAAACTTTTGTAGGGTCCTCAAACGAGATGTAGAATATATGTACAATACGTTTGTATATGTTTGTCTTTTTCTGCGTCTGAAAATTGTATATACAATGTGTATTTAACCCCATGGTGGATTGTACCATTTTTATTATACAACGACATTTGACGACATGAAAATGTCGAAGTTTAAAGAGTTCTTCCAAAATTATAAATGTTCTGGGAGGAAGTGTAATGTATTAATGTAGCGTTAAAAAACAATTGACTTGTCATTCTCTACTGGAATAGGTTAGACTTACCTGAAAGGTAACCTCAATGCAAAAAATGATTAAATTATTTGTATTCTTTAGGAAGGGGATGAACCTATGTGAAGACTCCTCCATGCACCCATGGAAGTGCCTTGCCTTTTGCTCTTTGTTAAAGCCAACATCGAGGTAGGGAGCGCGATGTTGCAATACTTGTTACGACGATGACAGATACTTGCTGGCAAAAGAAAATACTTATTTTTGGTATGGTGTGAACGCACAAGTTGAATAATGGATTTTAGATGGGACATAGAAATCTTTTGCAATTGGGTGTTGTTGTTTTTTGAAACATAGCACTCCGACTTCAAGACTTTTGGGCAGTGTTGGAACTCCTAAATATTTATTAGTGAGGATTAACTAGACGAGGTCGGTCAGCATGCCAAATGTGAGCAGCATTGTTAGCCCCTTCATGGAAACACAATACTTTTGGTTTATTTATTATGCTCCAATTCCTGTTAGCTTGCCTGGAAACGGTTAGGGGTTCCCCCTAGACACAATAACTTGTTTAAGGAAAACCTTGTGATGCAATGACCTCATTGTTGCGTTAGAACACCAACAAAATGCTACTGCCGACATCTTCGGGGGTACATGACAGCTACCTCAATGATATCCGTGATATAAGTGCAATCATTGCCAGACCTTTGTGGTATCATACTAAATTAATAAACTATGTCTGCATTTGGTCTAAATTGTTCTGTAACTCTACTGTTATAACTTGTACGGGATAACATTTATGTCTTTGTGTGTGTGTGTGTGTGTGTGTGTGTGTGTGTGTGTGTGTGTGTGTGTGTGTGTGTGTGTGTGTGTGTGTGTGTGTGTGTGTTAGTGCAATTCTGTGTGTGTGTTTTTAAGTGTGTGTGTGCGTGTGTTTGTACGAATGCGTGTACAAACTTTGATTAGAAAGATAGAGAGGCTTGCTTTGTTTGTGGGACAGGGTTCACCGTTCATTCGCCTCAGGGCGCTGAACCGTCGACAGAGTGTGTTTCTAATTGTAAAAAATAGCCCGGACACCAGCACTATAATAAAAGGTAATTGGTTGGGGAGGGGGTGTTTGCCGCCGCGGCGTGCGGCCGATGGGTGGGCAGAGTTAGAAGAGCACACAGGCCAACTCTTGTAATTGCTTAATGCGCGGCTACAGAATAATGAGACTTTTCCGACGTGAACCACCTTCAGCGTGGTGGACTGTAACGGTGAGGGTGGCGGGGATGGTCTGAATCATGATGAATGGATAAAGCCATTAGGGTCGTTAGAAGAATGTGCTTCCAGGTCAGAGCGCTGGCGGAGGAGGTGGGGTACAGAGGGGAGGTGCAGGCAGGAGCAGTGCACCATTAGGGGCAGCAGGAAGAACGTGTCCAGAGGTGCCAATGGGCCTTATAGATCGGAGGCGAACAATTGCTATGTCTGAAAACCTGTTGCGTCGCCGTTCAGTGTAATAGTGGTGTTGGTGGGGGTGGCGGTGGCGGTGGCGGTGGCAGTGGCGGTGGTAGTGGCGGTGGTGCCGGGGCAAGAGGGATGCATTGCTGTCGCAAACCAGGTGTGCTAGGGGTGCAGAGGAGCGAACACATATAGATACAAACCATTACGCAAACTCTTTTTTTCCAGATATAAGGGCATAGAATGGCGTGTGGCTGCACCCTGAGGAGCCAGGTCTGTCAAACATGTTTCCACCGCACATGTAGCTCGACTCGACTCGACTCGACTCGACACGACACGACTCGACACGGTAGCAGCACGGGTCGTTTTCCAACGCAAATAGTACCTCCTGGACGTGGGCGGGGTCGGCTGCGCGAAAGGGCCGTGACGTATTTTTGTACGCGACGCAAACAACACCTACGCAACCCACACATGGACAGAACCCACATAACAACAATGGAGGACATCGATAACATTACTATTATTAGCTGGCATGTTGAAGAAGTTGAAGAAGTGGAATATGTTGGCTGCGGCGCTGCTATGGCTGTTACCAGCATGGTTGCCATGTCGAGACTTCGTCACACTCTCTGGCCAATCAGTGGCCGGCCGTCTGCCGACGTCACCTTTTAGCATCGGCTCAGCCGCTTGGAACCTAGAGCGAGGCGGTACTAGAAAAAGCAGCCACTTCAGGTACCAGATACCATGTTTTCGCGGTGGAAACGCAAAAAATGCGAGCTAAGTCCAGTCGAGTCGTGTCGAGCTGGTACCATGCAGTGGAAAAGCGGCAATAGACTGCTATGGAAATGATGTGTTAAACATCACGTTGTTTTTCTTCAGAACATTTGTAAAATAACGTATATGATGTAAAACAGTCAAATGTGTGTGAAAAATGCCAACATTTGTATACATATATATATATATAAAGTTATTGCACACAATATATTTATTTTGATATGTTCTCCATGTTTTGATAATAATTTGCATTTGGGACATTTCTTCAGGAAAGGAAGGGTGAAACAGTCACTAATGCAAAATGAATTGAATCGTAATGATTGAATCATTATGAATTTAATCGTTGTGAGGACCAATGACAAGAAGAATGACAAAAGCCTGCAGCTAACATTAATGACGGCGTGCTGCCCTGCAGTCAAACATACGTGTCCCGTGTGTAATGCATGATGTCACCATTGGTGAAATGAAGTGAACCCAAACGGCTAACTACAGGAGGAGAACGTAGCTAGTCTAGGGCCATGGGACCAGAGCATTGCCATGGTTACGGTGAACTATTCTGTACTCATTTGGAGAGGTGGGACTTGGCGTTGGATGAAGAAAATTAAATTAGCTCACTTGTCCGTCTCTATGAATCCACACTGTGCAACCAGAACTCATCCTCACATAAACCTGATATATTTCTGTTTTCAACCTGGCTTCTGCAGAGTAACGACGAGTGTTTCCATCCCCAGGAGGAATTATTTTGCTTCTTAAAGGAGCATTACACCGGTGGAGGCATGAATATGTGTTGAAATTGGGTCCTATATGTAGTCGAATAATAAAATAAAATTCTAATTTGGCGCTGTCTTGACCGAGAAAAGGCAGAAAGTGACTTTTTGGCGCTTGTGGATTGAAGACAACAACTCCCACCATGCACCACGATGCACAGCTTCGCTGGCCACTCCCGCTGATCTAGATCTCCGCCTATCAGACACCTCGCTGTTCCATCTACCAAGCTGATACCGCAAGACATCTTGAAAATCATTTCACACAACATTTCTAGTGAAGAGTATTAGTTGGTGAACTCGGTGAATTAGTCCTCGTTTGTATTTCTTTCGAAATGGTGAACTTTTGCATGGTGCCATCTTCTAGGTCAGATCCAGTACCTTCCGCCATTGTACTTCAGCCTCTGCGGAAAGTGTTTGGGAAGAACAGAAAGTATTTGAAAAACAATAACATCATCAACTTCGATTTATATAATGCAGTACGAAATTATTTTTGATCAATATCTTTTGGTCAATATTGCCCAGCCACTCTTATAATTAGTCCACTCAACAATTGGATGAGAGTGCCAAGCTGACTCAGATCCGACTCAGATCCAAAGGGTCTGCAAGCCAAGCCTGCGGTACAGCCTCTGTTAGCTTAGCTTCAGACGCTGTTGATGTTAGTTTCTGCTGGTGAAGTCCCACCCACTGGCACTGCTCTAATAGGTCTGTAGCTTCAGTGGGTCCCACCCCCTATGAGGGGTGGGACTAGTGCTTGTAGTCTTACGAGAATCCTCCCCTCTTACACTTCCTATTTACTTCTACGCAAAAATCGTCATATTGCGTCATCTTAAACTGGAAGTGTTGGAGATCGATACTGATCCCTCCAGTCTCTCCAGAAAATAAGGGAATGATGCACGACCATCCAAAAATATGAGTGGGTTTCTAACAATACAAAGCTTAATGGAAATGGGGGAAGTTTCCCTTTAAAAACACATAAAGGGCCCTATCTTGCATCCAGCGCAATTGACTTAATCACTGGCGCATGTGTCGTTGCTACTTTGCAACTGGCGCAGAGCGTTCTTTTCCCTCCTGCGCCACCCGTCGGTAAAGTAGGGAATGATCTTGCGCCCCAAGGGGCGGCTAGGCGAAAGGAGGGGGCGTGTTCTGGCGCAAACGTTCCCTGGTGCTATTTTGACGTTTCAGAAACCACTTGCGCCATAAACCAGGAAATACCTGGTTTAAAGTCAGTGGCGCGTTGTTCAGATGCTATTTTAAGGGCTCATGCATAATGTTGCTTGTGCACCTCGCGCATACACTTTGCTTCTCTCATCTACCTAGCCACACATTCTTGGTAAATTATTTGGGAAAGAACAGCTGATACAGCGGTAATAAGTTGTGCTTTTAAATCAATGCATCTGCAAAGACTGTACAGCAAAGACATATTTTCTTCACACAGACATGCCCATAACTTTTAGGATTGATGAGTATTTGATCGTGAGAAAACATTGTTTTACCGCGAATAAAAGAATGAATGAATGCGGGCGCGGGTGTGTGTATGTGTAACACTCACACGCGCGGGCGGGCCCGCGTGTGTGCGTCCATCTGTTTAAACGCACGCAAACTAAACACGTAACTCATATTACAGTCCATGGCAATGTATATTAACGTGAGGACACATGCATATTAGGAACACAAGTCGATAACGATAATGCATACAATACTGATAAGAAACGATGTTTATAATGTATTGCATATATCATTAAATAGAACCACAGTTACCGCATATCATATGTTATATCATATACGTTTTCTTTGCCGAAATGTATTTGAGGACTCAGTATTTCTAAAGTTGTGGAAGAAAACCTTATTCCATGTGTGAATTAGGTCATATTATTTGGCCATAAACTGAGCCATATGCAGCTTGAAACGCGCTGTCAAAATATTAACTTGTCAGATTGAAATGCGCTCATGGCTCTTAAAGGGGATGGGAGCTGGCACTCTCATTGGTTTGTTGCATGTTACGCCCAACACACACCTACGGGTAATTAGGGTACTTCAGACCGACCCTTTTTAGATATGCGCCGGGCGCAAGAGTCATTTTTCGCCCTGTTAAACTAGCGACATCGCCGTAGAACCGCCCACAAAGCTACTTGCGCTTGGCGCTTCGCACTTGCGTTTCAGACTGTTAAAATAGGGCCCAATGAGTGGAATACAATGCACTCAGTGAGTGTGTAGGTGTGCTTAGCGGGTGGGGCTGCAGAGAAGGCTGCATGGCTAGTCAACCAGTTAGCGGATCTCATGCAGAAGAATGCTTTAGGCACAAGAACATTACCCCCAAAAGGTATTGACACAGAAAAAATCACAGACCTTCACGCATGCACGCTGGCAAAAATCCACAGACTCACACACACACTTTTAAAGTAGGAAACACGCCAGAAGTAACATTAAATTGCATCTCTTACATAACCTCATCTTACACTGCACTCTCCCCAAAACCACATTTTCAATCCACCACTTCTTCATTGGGCGAAATCCAACCTTTAAAACAACCTTTAGAGTGAACCTTTGTGGGAAACCTTTGGGTGCTGGTTGGCTGCGGGCCAATGAATCCTTATAGCGCTTATTTGCGGATCTAATTAAATGGCATTAGCAGAGGACCTTTTGCACAGGATGTGCAGTCTCCTGTACCGCAGGCTTGGCTTGCAGACCCTTTGGATCTGAGTCGGATCTGAGTCAGCTTGGCATTCTCATCCAATTGTTGAGTGGACAAATTATAATTATAAAAGTGGCTGGGCAATATTGACCAAAAGATATTGATCAAAAATAATTTCGTACTACATTATGTAAATCGAAGTTGATGATCTTTTTGTTTTTCAAATACTTTCTGTTCTTCCCAAACACTTTCCGCTCATCTTTGCGCCAGAGAGCTCACGTTATGCATTGTACATATTTATAATTTCAAATTCGTCCCAGCCTTTTTTCCACAGATACTCTAGGGTCTGTACCATATAACCGCGTTTTCTGATTACAGTTTAATGCATTTTTCACAATTTACCAACTCTCGTTTTGAAGGCTGAACAGACAATTTGACTGGAACTACTTAGCAGGTGTCCGTATATCAGGGGTTAATGCACACCCTGCAGCCAATCAAAATCGAGTTTTCCCCAGACCATGGCATAAAATAATATAAACAATTTCAGTGGAGATACCAGAGCCCTGTGTCAGGTAGCTGGTTTAACATACTCTGAGTTTAATCCTGCGCTCTGAGTTGGTTGACTCAGAGTTCAGGGTTGAAAAGCAACTCTGGGTTTTCGGTTTCAGAACAGGTGATCAGCGTTGGGTTAATCAACTCTGAGTATGTTCACTCTGGGTTGAGGGCGTGCCTGTTGACTATGAAGAGCCATCATCAATGGATCTCTGATAACATGATCAAACATGGACCAAAAGCGTAGATCCACTTACTTTTCCCCCACGGAATTGGAAATTCTAATGAACGTGTATGCCGAGCAGTTACCCATTTTAACAAAAAAAAGCAATACCGCCGCGGCAGCGAGAACGCGAGAGAGAGCTTGGCAGGAAATAGCTGAACAAGTCAATGCGTGAGTCAGATAAATTAGTAAAATAAAATAAAATAAGAGGAAAGTTTAATATCTTCCACTTATTCAATATGTAAATTGTGTGTGTGTGTGTGTGTGTGTGTGTGTGTGTGTGTGTGTGTGTGTGTGTGTGTGTGTGTGTGTGTGTGTGTGTGTGTGTGTGTGTCAATTTACGCAACCCCGAGTTGCCCCACGAGGACTTCGCAGCAAATGAAGTACAAAAATATAGTTTAAACAGGTAAACTAATGTTTAATTGAAATCAAATCAATTGTGCTGTTTTGCCGGCTCTACCTAATTTAACAGCTATGTTCAACATGTATTATATATTTGTATACTATATTTAAGCAGTAAATGTAAGTAGTAGGCCTACATTTCCCAGCCACCCCAACACTGCCAATATTTAATAGGATTTAGATATATTAGAAGGCTACACCTAGGCAAAATGCATTATAAATATATATGTGTCTTCAAAATAGCGCTTACTGAATATTAGGGTAACATTTTCCTCCATGTTAGCAAATCGAAAAAATGCAGAGGCCCGGCAGACTGGAGGGGGTCCACCACCTGCAGCCCTCACAGAGGCTGAGGAGATGGCCCTCAGCCAACAGAGTATGCGTCCTGTGGCTGAGGGCATCCCTGGGGGGAGCTCCTCTGATCCCCCCCACCCCCCAGGATAGAAGTGCCTTTACAGTATAAGAGGTTGGTTATTCAAAATAATTAAATATGTACACGCAACCCAGCGCGTTGCAAATAAGATGGGGCAATATTCTGGCTCAAGTAATAATTGCACTGTCTAATCATCTTCTTCCAGTTACTGATGGCGTCATCGCCCTACTTGAACCAGATGCCCTCACCAACCTCCATGCAATTGTAACAATTCAAAAGATGCAAAAGGATGCTTTGGAGATCCAAATGTTGGAACATAAGTTATAGGTGGGTGAGGTGCAAACTGGGATAGGCTACTGTTCCCTGCTCTAAAAACATACCCAATATAAATTACTTTATTTTTTTTGTGCTTTCAGGAAATAAAAGAATCCTCATAAGTAGATTGTCTTTATTAGAACACGGGCTGTGGTAGGGACAAGTTATTTTGTTGAACAGTTTACTCAAAGGGTTTTACTTCAGTGAACAATGCAGACGATTATGCTGAGCATGTGCATGTAGAGAAGAACAGCATCTGGTTAAAAGCAGTACCAGGGTCTTTTCTGCCTTGCATTCTTAAAATGAGTTTCTTGACTTGCAGCAGTTATAGGTCCGTGGTTAGTCAGCTACTCTGATCATGGGAAAGCCACAACGTTGAAGTGACTGTAGTACAGAGCGGGTGGGATGCACGGGGAGGATCATTCTGCACATGCGTTAATTGCGATAAAAAATAAAAAAATAAACTTAAAGCATGCCCCCGGTGCGTTTGACAGTTAACATGGGTGTTGCGTTAGACATTATTCACAGGAGAAAAACACACACGACCGCCATCGTCTCTTTGGTCGGGGAACTAACACGGACCGTTTATTCTGCGCATGATCACATGACATTAAACAGTGCACGCAGGCACGCATGCTCATATAATGAAGTCTCTTTGTAGGCTACTTAAACATGGCTTTGCACCTGCATTTATATTCACTAATATACTTAACACTCCCACTCAATGACATGTTTATAGCTCTCTCTAATAGTAAACAAAACTTTTTTTTTTTTTTTTTACAGAACACCAGAATATAATAATCTAAAATAAACATTTGGCTCATTGACAGTGTTACAGTTTTTTCCTATCGTTTTCGGTCATGTACCCATACTATGGTCACTTTTCCCTATCACTTAACACAGTGGGCTTTAGAGACACACACCTCTGCATATCTGTTAACCTTGGTGCAAAATGCACTACAACAACCACACCACAAACAATGCTGCCATAACTTAACACATGTTTCCTCTCAGAACACTATGACCTAAAAAACACTAACATCTTGAAGCATTGCCAATTGCATATATAAAATGTTGCTGTGTCCTCCAGTTTGGCATAGATTTCCTGTAGTGTTGCATTGAAAAAAAGAGAAAAAACACAGACAAACACTTCTTTGGACTACAGTAATAAAGTTTGTAATATTACAGTATGACAATCCAAGCCAAGTATCTGCTGACAGTGTTCATATGTTGGTTTACCTCCCACAAAATATGTCACAATTGAGTGTGGTAAATGTACTGTAATTGTAAATACAGTAAATACTGTAAGTGTTTTATGAGAAACTGAGAATAACAATTTTCAGTTTTTGTAATGCAAATTACATACAGTAAGTACGTAATATATGATCCAGAAACAAATCACAAACACAACAGTTTTTTTCACTGTGCTTTACTTTTTGGAGATTTAGCTGAAATGACCACCAGGTGTTTTGCATTGCAAAACTTATCCTCTGTGTTTTGTACAGATCATTGTATGTAGTGTTACTTTTACGTAAAAAAAGTAATTCCATGCCAATTCACCAAGAACTATGGTGCACAGGGGGAAAAAAATCTAAATTACTGTAAAATAAAATAAATAAACTATAAACTAAATATTTTTTCTTATTCAAACATGTAACTTCATGTGTCTGTCCAAATGCAGCATCTTTCCATCTACAGTGATCTAAATTACTGTTAGGTTTTGAACAGAAAGTTCACTGTTTTGAACAGAGTATCTACACATTGGTAAAATATGCTGTAGTTCCACAGCGTTTTGCCGGTAGTGAACATTGACTGGGGCAGGTATCCATGAAAATTGGAAGAAGGCGTCATTGCCAGCATTTGTATCTTAGCATAGGGGCAAGTAACCACAGTTTGGTTCACATGGTCTACTGGTATGCTCACTGTGTTAAGTGTTTAGGGAATGTGAACATGGTTTAGGTAAATTGCCTAAAACGATAGGAAAAAACTGTAATAACAAAATAAAAAACCTTGCATCTGTCAGTACCCTTCACTCTCCAAACAAATACCTCTTAAACTTCTCAAGTTTAGCCTTCACCACTGGTTTGGTAAGGACATCAGCTACCATGTCTGCAGTAGGGCAGTATTCTATAGCTATTTTCCCTTCTGTGTGTGCAGACCTTATAAAGTGATACTTTATATCTACATGTTTGCTTCTCTGTCGACATACTGGGTTCTTTGATCAAGCTATCGCCCCCTGGTTGTCCTTGTATACCTTCACTGGTACATGCTGGTTGCTGCTGTCTGTTCCTGCTAGTAGTTGTACAAGGTACATACTCTCCTGAGTAGTGGCTGCTAGTGCCATATACTCAGCTTCGCAAGTTGACAGTGCCACTGTAGGCTGTTTCCTACTTTTCCAAGATATAGCTGGACCATTTTCAGTTAAGCTGAAGCAGTATCCAGTTGTGCTTCTCCTGTCATTTTGATCGGCTGCCCAATCAGCATCACTATATCCCTCAAGTTGTAGGTTTTCATCACTTTTCTTGAAGTGTAGTTCTTGGTCTATAGTACCTTTTAAATACCTGAGTAGGTGTTTTGAAGTAGCCCAATGTTGTTGTTTTGGTTCCGCTAGGTATTGTGATAATTTACTCACAACCCAGCTCAGGTCAGGTCTAGTACATGTCATAATGTATATCAGGCTACCTACTATCTCTCTATAGCCTGTTGAGTCTATAACTTCACCCTCAGTGTCAAAATGCAGCTTCTGCTCACATGGGGTTGATCTTGGTTTGCATTCAGACATTCCAAACCTTATCAACATCCTCTCTATGTGTCTCTTTTGAGTCATTTTGATCTCTCCTTCACTCTGTTTAAAATCGATACCCAGGAAGTGTTTAAGTGGACCCATATCCTTCATCTTAAACCTTCTCTTCAACATCTCTTTTACATCATTGAGTGAGGTGTTGTTACTTGCCGCTATGAGTAAGTCATCTACCCATACTAGCAGAATCACTTTCTCTTTCTCAGATTCTCTGCTGTAAACACAATGGTCAGCCCCATTTTGCACAAAACCATTCCCTGTAAGATGATCATGTAGTAACATGTTCCAGTTACGCCCGGACTGTTTCAACCCGTACAGTGACTTGTTGAGTTTACATACCAAGTGTTCTCCTGTTTTTGACTTGATTTCAAAACCTTCTGGTTGTTCCATGTATACCTCACAGTCCATCGGAGCATGGAGGTAAGCAGTCTTCACATCCATTTGATGTAGGATGAGATCTTCTTTTACAGCCACCTGCATCAAAGCTCGGACAGAGGTCATGTTGGCTGTTGGTGAAAAAGTCTCATTATAGTCAATCCCTTCCACTTGGCCATAACCCTTTGCGACATATCAGGCTTTGCATGTTCAGATCCATCTGAACTCTCTTTTACTGCATATACCCAGCGACCTCCCACTGCTCGCTTGCCCCGTGGCAGTGGGGTCAGAGTAAAAGTCTCATTCTCTGTTAAAGAGGTCATCTCCTCTTCCATTGCGTCAGCCCACATTTTTGACTTCTTAGAGTCCATAGCCTCTCTAAGTGTTTTAGGTACACCATAAGTCACTCTGTAGAAATAATCAACATTTTCATCATCATCATTGTTACACTCAGCTTTACACTGGTACTCCTTTAAGTGGTCTGGAGCCTTCCTTTACCTGGTAGGATACCTGCTTTCTTCCTGTTCTATCTGATTATTACCTGTCCGAGTGGGACTTGTCTCAGCAGTCTCAACACTGGGTTCTTTACACCCCTTAGGTTGTTCCTGACCCTGGTTGGCTATCTTTGGTGGTGTATCTCCATAACACTCAATGTTGTCCCCCATGCATTGATCTGTCTGAGTCTGGCTATCTGCGTTACCTTTGTTGATTAATTTTACCAGCCTATGTTTAAGGACTTTTCCTGTCTCAGGATAGTAGATATTATATGATGGGCTATATTTATCATAGCCTACAAAGATTCCCTTTGCACACCTAGAATCCAGCTTCTTCTTATCCTGCTTGTATGTGTAGCATTCAGAGCCAAATATTTTCATGTTAGAAAGGTTAGGTGTTTTTCCTGTGAAAACACGGTAAGGTGTCTGCTCTAGTCGGTTACTGTAATACCTGTTACGCATCTGAGCTGCTGTCTGTACAGCATATGTCCATAATTGCTTTGGGAGGTTACTCTCCAATAGCATGCATCGTGACATCTCAAATAGGGCTCTCCAACCCCTCTCTGCAGTTCCGTTCTGATGAGGTGAGTAGGGTGCACTAGTCTCGTGCCTTATCCCTTTACTCCTAAGTAAAGATTGGAACTCCTGCCCGGTAAACTCTGTACCGTTATCAGATCTTATGCACTTTACTTTTCCATATGGAGCTACATCTGCTATGAATTTTTCAGTAGCTTTTGTCGTGTCACTCTTTACTTTGATAAAGTATGGAAAAATCATCCCACTGTGATCATCAGTAAATGCTATAGCATATCTGTACCCATCTTTATCTGCTGGTTATATTGGACCGCATAGGTCTGTATGTACTAATTCTAGTACAGTTGTAGCTTTTGCGTCTGCCTGTCTGTTTCTGTTTTGTGTAAATTTGCCCTGTGTGCATATTTCACAATTTGTATTGGACTTGTCATGTTTCCCTTATCACCATCCCTTCTACCACCTTTTCTAATTTTGAAACATCATCAAAATTACAATGACCAAGTATCTTATGCCACGTTTGAATGTCATAACACCCCTTCACTTCATCACTGTTTTCATCTTCTACTGTGCTAAGGTAATACAGCCTACCACACACATCCATTTTGAACTTGGTACCGTCTTTGTGGATCAGCCAGTCATCATTGTTCTTGAAACGAAACTCGGCTCCGTTGGCTGTCGCCGCTTTGACTGAAAAGATGTTCTGAGGAAAAGATGGGATGTAGAGTGCTTGCTTGAGCCTCGTCTTCACCCGTCGTCCCTCGCTGTCCAGTAGGTAGACTTCGGCGTCTCCCCTCATCTTCGCCATCCCGCTCACCTTGGTTCCATCGGCAAGCTCGATCGTGTGGCCTTCGGGTCGGAAGCTCTCATCAACTGTCATGAACTTGTTGGGGTCGTTGATCATGTGTGTTGTGGCGCCGCAGTCGACCATGAGGCCCTTCTTGTTTCCTCGTTGTGTCGGACAGTCAGTTATTTTAAAGAAACAGAACGATGTCGGCTCTGCCTCCGTTTCTCCATCAGCTTTCTTTACATACTCATGGTCTCGTCCACGGCCGCGCCCTCTGCCTCGCTGTGGTGTGTCCCATTTTCGTTCTTCCCTTCTTGCTTGGAATCCGTCATGACATGTCCTTGCCATGTGTCCCTTTTTACCACATGTGTAACACTCGACATCAGCCAGGTTCATTTTCTTTCCTCTTCCTCTTCCACGTGGCCATGTTGCGCCGCTAGTCTTCATCACGTTGTCTTCTTCTAAATTTCCGTCACTCTGCCCATATTTTTCAGTGCTCTCATAACTTCTGAGTTTTGTTTTAAACTCGCTGAACGTTACAATGTCATTTGTCTGGGTGATGTGCACGACGAATGGCTTGTAGGTATCAGGTAGGCCCTTTACTACCATTGCTATCTGAAGCCCATCACTAATATTCTCGTCTGCTCTTCTTAATGACGTGAATATAGTTTCTGCTCGAATTATGTAATGAGTTACCGTTTCATTGCTAGCCTTATGGAGCGAGGAAAGTTCACAGTACAAACTCACAGCGCGCGGTTTGTCTTTTCCCGCGTAGTGCTCGCGGAGAATCTCCAGCGCTCTCCTTCCATCACGTTTTGCGTCCCTCATTACCAAGGATAAACTCTTGTCGTCTAGGCATTGCACCAGCTCTGCATATGCCTGTCCGTTCTTGGTCTCGTCTTCTGCGAGGGCTTCTTCGTCTTCCCCGTCTATCTTCGGGTCCTCCGTGATGACTTCTCCGAGGCCGCGTAACTCCATGTGCGCGAGGAACCTCGTTTCCCATAGCTCATAGTTTTTCTCATCGCCGTCGAATAAAAGTCTAAACCATCTTTGGCCTGCATTACTGGGCCCATAACCTGTTGCATTAGACATTATTCACAGGAAAAAAACACACACGACCGCCATCGTCTCTTTGGTCGGGGAACTACACGGACCGTTTATTCTGCGCATGATCACATGACATTAAACAGTGCACGCAGGCACGCATGCTCATATAATGAAGTCTCTTTGTAGGCTACTTAAACATGGCTTTAGACCTGCATTTATATTCACTAATATACTTAACAATGGGGGCTGAGAAGGTGGTCTAAATAAATGATAGATTGCGCTGAAAAACGATAGCGCTCGTGAAGAAAATTATCAGGAAAATAAAGTATATCCAACCGGGGTCTTAATAATCGTTCCTCACGGAGATTCCTTCTGAGGATCGCAGCCTCTACGTCCACAGGCTCTCGTAGAAAAGGACATGCCATTTCTAACACTTCCTTCTGTCGGAGAGCTGCCTTCAGCCTTATAGGACAACAAACTCAGAGTAGGTCTAACCACCTCCCTGAGCAGGTTAGGTCCACGGCGTATGTTCCCGCAGCAACTAACTCTCGGTTGCGCTGACCCTGCTACCTGAAACGGAAACCCAGAGTTTCCACCAACTCAGAGCGAACAAACTCGGGGTTGCCTCAAAACCAGCTACCTGAAACAGCTCTCACAGGCAGGTGATAGGGTATGTACATGTTTGTGCATGGCTGTAGGTCTCAATGTTGTCGCGTTCTTGTTGAAAGTAGTTCGAAACGGGTCGCTTTTAACTCACTTTATTTGTTAAAGTATTTCGGTATGGTAACTATTAAGCAAAAGGGAGGGAATTGTATCTAACATGTTTAGGGTGAAATACAGAGAGGTACTTCGAGCCCCGGGGCTTAGGCCCGAGGCTCCCTGCGCACGCACGCCTATGATTCTCTGGCCTCCTCTGGATCCGGGCGCTGCGAATGAAGCAAGTAGGCGTGGCCTATGTGAAGGAGGCGTGGCCTATGTGACGTCTTAGCTGCGGCTACCGCGTCTGTCTTAAAGATGCTGCCTTCTGTGGCTGGGGTAGGTATTACAGCTTGTATGTTTGATCCTGCTCCCTTGTGGCTGTGTGGGGGTAATGTAGCTTGTGTGTTTGATCCTGCTTCCTAGTGGCTATGTGGGGGCAGCTTATGTGCTTAAAATAGGCTACGTAACAATGTACACACTGATACACTATGGTATCTTATATGTAGGGCCATGCTTACCACCAGACTATAAGCGCTTTTCTTCTTGGATGCTCAGCAAATTCTCTTTATTTTTATTTATTTTTCTACAACTCAGCCTTATGTTGCATTTTAAGTTGCAATGCACAACACATGCACACACACGCACACACACACACACACACACACACACACACACACACACACACACACACACACACACACACACACACACACACACACATCCATCACTGAAAATGTTGGTCTGTCTGTCTCTGTCCGTCCGTCCGTCCGTCCGTCCGTCCGTCCGTCCGTCCGTCCGTCCGTCCGTCTGTCCGTCCGTCTGTCTGTCTGTCTCTCTGTACATCCATTCATCCATCTTTGCCAGCAGATAGTGACAGATTGCTGCCGTTGTGGGTGTTGGATTGACTCGGCTGCCAGATCGACTCAGGGTCCTAGATGCGCAATAATGACGCACTTCCTGTAAACGCTGTTTTTTAAATGCGCGTGCGCGTTTCATTCATTCCCATTATATTCCCTCCCAAGTATTAACGATCTCCTTTTGTTTTCTAATCTATGAATAATAATCTAATGTACAAATTATTATTGCATATACTTGGGTTATATATAAAAGAAGAATCGGTTAACTCCATTCACTGAACGGGGGGATCCACTTTATTGCCAGCGCTCCCAACACAGAGTCAAAACAGCGACCCACACGCAGACACTTCCGTTCTCCTCCTTCAGAATAAGAGTCCCTAACAGGAACTGGGTTACATATGCATTCATCAGTGCTTTTAGACGTGTTTCCAATGGCTTTGTTTGTGCGAAAGAACGGGCTGCGTTCAATGAAATCAAAACCAAAATGGATTGAGCCTTCTTTTTATGTCCATGATGGAACCCCGTTTATAAACAACCCTTCCGGGTTTTGTCCGTTGGCTTGTGTCGATAAGTCAACTGTCGATAAGTCATCTGTAAACGCAGGACCCCGAGTCGATCTGGCAACCGAGTCAATCCGGTACCCACACCGTCTTACAACATCTAATTAGGTGAGTGCTGTGAGGCAGCGCTCAACTTGTATTCTTCCTAAGGTTAATTGTGACAAAATAGAAAAAAAATTATAAGAGGCTTAATTATTATTCTATCATTATTATTCTCTACTAATTGCGGGACCTAACTTTCTCCACAATGTTTCACCTAGAGACTCAGGGGTTGCAGAGTTTCCCGCTTACAAACATGGTTGGCTGTGTGCGCAGTGAAGGGCAATTAACAGTTTTGATGCAATGAACTACTGAGGTCACATGAGGGACTACAGCAGTGTGATCAATGTTCAAACACCATTGTACTGCAGTTTTTCAGATTAGCTTGATGATGTAGTGATTAATTGCTATTAAAAGATGTGTGCTTGTCTTTTTTTGCATATTATTTAATATAGCTAATGTGTGTTTGTAGTGTCATTCTAATATCACTGACTCAAAGACCATAATTTGACTGCATGAATAAAATATATATATACGTTTAATTCTCACTAATGGGGATATTATAGCCTGCATATATCTGATAGGAAAGCCTGGTGTATCAATAAAATGATCTACATGCATAGAAATCATGATATTAAAACTCAAATCCACCCCTTTAAAGACTAATCTGTCTTAGATCCATACCTTTATCGTATTTATCAAAGGGGATAAACCCCATGGTACGTAAAAAATATCTATCCCTGGCTATTAGGATTAACGCAGTTAAGGGTCCAACAACACTTGCCATCTTGTTGTTTCTCTATCTGTTGTCTATGCTTAATGCCTCCTGCCGTGACATCGGCCAGAAACCTTACTATAGGAGGACGGCAAATTTTCTGACCTGGTTTACCTTTAAACTTTGTTCAAACATTTAACAAATCATCACACTTTGATCTTTAGATTTATCCAAAGATATATTTATACTCGGGATCTAACAGTTTGTCAGTTGGTCTACATTTAGGGCATTTAGCAGACGCTTTTATCCAAAGCACCTTACAATAAGTACATTTGTCAGGAGAAAGAGAAAAAACAATATATCGCTGTTGGTACGGTAAAGAGGTGCATAGAAACTTGGTTTGGGCCAAGCACTTACAATTGCTAGGTTAACCCATTCCCCTTATACAACAAAGATAGCAAGGATAAGACACTATACAATGCTAAGTACTATTTCTAAGTATCAAGACATCCAACATACAATGAGTGCATACATTAAGTGCAAGGATGTACAACATTCAATCAGTGTGGTGAGGGGTGTTTTTATCCCTTTTTAACGCTAACCCTATGAGAAGGGGTGGTGAGGGTAAGTAAGGAGGCTTTGCAGAGTCCAGGCGAACTCGGAACAAGTGAGTCAAAGTAAGTACTTTGCAGAAGCTCTGCGGCCCTCACATCAGCAGGGAGCTCGCTCCCCCTTTGCGGTGCCAAAACAGATAAGAGTTGTGACCTTGTTGTTGGACTTATCGATTGCGGTACCAAGCGTCCAGCTGAGGTAGTTGAGCAGAGCGGTCGAGATGGGGTTTGATTGGGGATGGAGATACCTCAATGGTCTGTTTGACATCATTGAGCCCTTAAGAGCAACATAACCCCGTTATAGCCCAAGTTGGCTACAACAAAAAGCTGAACATTTCAATATGTCACCTAGAAACACAATGTGAAAATCCTAAATCGATTGGAAATATACTTGTTGAGCATCAAACGTTTGTGTGGGGCGACCCCATTTTATATTACAATGGGTCCCCATGGCCACTACGGTGACTCATGTTTGACATCCCCGCATTCGTCTACCCCTACTGAGCCTGACCGGGTCCAACTTGTAGAAGTTCGACTTATCGTTTTGGAGAATGAGTCTTTCCATTTAATAGTCGTTAAAATATGTAAAAAAAAGTATGGCAATTTGTATTGATATTTTTGTTTGCTGTTTTTCCTGCCCACAATTGCACTTTGGGCTGAACCTCTCCCTGTCTCTCTCTCTAATCCTGTCCAGGGCTGCTGCACCGCTTTGTTGCGACTCCTCTCGGATAGTTTTATCAATAAGCAGGATTACTTTTATCACTCTCTTTAACACACACATACACACACAGCTCCACTGTCTCTGTAGTCTCTTTAAATGGAACCCTGTTTATCTCATTGCTTGGTTTTTTACTATGGCTGGATTTCTTCTCTGACACGGCTGGTGGTCATGAGAGAGAGAGAGAGAGAGAGAGAGAGAGAGAGAGAGAGAGAGAGAGAGAGAGAGAGAGAGAGAGAGAGAGAGAGAGAGAGAGATTGGACTGACAGACAGACAGATGGATGAGGAAGCCAGGTGTCTCCAGAACTCTACACACATATCCAATGAATCCGAAATTCAACATGTGTGTATGTGTTTGTATGTACATGGATGTATGAATATGTGTGGAACTGTGTGTTGTTGTTTTTTTTCTGCATGTGGGCATGTGCAGGTGTGTAACCATTAGCACATCTGTGCATGCAAGAGAGTGATAAAAGGAGTGGGGGTTGAGATGGAGTGTGAAAGCCATCCATTTCAAACCCCTGGTCTATGGCTGCAGCCTTGAGGCTGCAAAACAAGTCCCAGTGGAGAGCACCCGTGACCGTTCCAGCTGGAGGGTCCTCCTAGCAAGCCATGGTCAGTGACACTCGGGGGGGCATTTCCCTTCACTATAGCTGGCTAGTGGCTGGATATTGGTAGCTAGTGGCTGGCTAGTGACTGGCTAGTGGTTGTCTAGTGGCTGGCCAGTGACAGCTCAGTGACTGGCTAGTGGTTGTCTAGTGGCTGGCCAGTGACAGCTCAGTGACTGGCTAGTGGTTGTCTAGTGGCTGGCTAATGGCTGGCTAGTGGCTGACTAGTGGTTGGCTAGTGATTGGCTACATGGCTGGCTAGTGGTTGGCTAGTGGCTGGCCAGTGACAGGCCAGTGATTTGGTAGTGATTGTCTAGTGGCTAGCTACTGGCCTGCATTCCTCAAGAGCCTATGCATCCCCTCTGCAAACGAAGAAATGGAAGTGGCCTTTGGAGGTTCATTCCGAGAGAGGGAGGGAGCAGAGAGAGAAAGAGAGAGAGACCCCCTGCATAAGGCAGACTATGAGTCAAGAGGTAAAGGGATTGCATGCTTTGCTTTTAGCTTGCCAGACTTTCATCCCAGCCCTGCTCATATGGAATGAGGACTGGGGGGGGGGGGTCAAACACTCATTTCTGCATGTGGGCATGTGCAGGTGTGCCATTAGCACATCTGTGCATGCAAGAGAGTGATAAAAGGAGTGGGGGTTGAGATGGAGTGTGAAAGCCATCCATTTCAAACCCCTGGTCTATGGCTGCAGCCTTGGGGCTGCAAAACAAGTCCCAGTGGAGAGCACCCGTGACCGTTCCAGCTGGAGGGTCCTCCTAGCAAGCCATGGTCAGTGACACTCGGGGGGGCATTTCCCTTCACTATAGCTGGCTAGTGGCTGGATATTGGTAGCTAGTGGCTTGCTAGTGACTGGCTGGTGGTTGTCTAGTAGCTGGCCAGTGACAGCTCAGTGACTGGCTTGTGGTTGTCTAGTGGCTGGCCAGTGACAGCTCAGTGACTGGCTAGTGGTTGTCTAGTGGCTGGCTAATGGCTGGCTAGTGGTTGGCTAGTGATTGGCTAGTGGCTGGCTAGTGGTTGGCTAGTGGCTGGCCAGTGACAGGCCAGTGATTTGGTAGTGATTGTCTAGTGACTACTGGCCTGCATTCCTCAAGAGCCTATGCATCCCCTCTGCAAACGAAGAAATGGAAGTGGCCTGTGGAGGTTCATTCCGAGAGAGGGAGGGAGATGAGAGAGAAAGAGAGAGAGACACCCTGCATAAGGCAGACTATGAGTCAAGAGGTAAAGGGATTGCATGCTTTGCTTTTAGCTTGCCAGACTTTCATCCCAGCCCTGCTCATATGGAATGAGGACTGATCCATGTGAGAAAGCTGCGTTTTTATGGAACTTTGAAAGGTATCCTATTCAGGCAGAGGAAATATAATACAGCAGTAATATATATATATATATATATATATATATATATATATATATATATATTAAGCATTACTATGCAGATAGGGAATAATTGATTGATTCGGATTTGATTTATATCGAAACTGTATCTCTGTATCTCAAGACCTTACAGTATGCATAGTATGCATGGGATATTTAACATGTTTCTTAGAAAGTAAATATTCTAATAACGGCTGTTCTCAATCCCCTTAATTACTGCAGCATTGCAGGCACCATTATTACCCGAGGGCAGAAATGCAACACTAAGAGGAGGGCCCTTATTTCAGAACCTGTCCCGTTTACAGAAATTCCCAGGCAAAAGAAGCTATATTGATATTGTAATCGGATAACCCAAAAGCATTGGCACATTTAGATCAGATTCCTCTCAGCGGAGTCTTGAGATTGGTTCGGATTCGCTCACTCTACTCCTATGAAGGCCAGCTGCCATAACTCAAGGAGTGAGAGGATCTAGCTTATTTCGAAACCTATCCAGAAAAGATGAGCTTCTTTGCAAACATTCCAAACTGTACTGGTGTTTACTATTTGATCACCTGAAAAAACATTGGCGCTTTAAGATAAAAGGTCACCGATTTAATTTAGATCCTCAGTGGAGTATTTTGATTGGTTCGCTCGCACTACGTGAAGCTGTGCTACGTTGGACGACGTTATCCTTTACCTGCCTCGATGTGGCTGCTTCTATGGAAGGCCTTTAGGGAAAATAACTTCTCAGAAGTGTTGCGTTGCGTTAACGAGACACGTCATTATTGACGGGTAATGCAACAATAATTTACACGCTAACAAGTCAGGTCTAATTTTTGCGTGTTAAACACGCAAATGATCTTTGAAAGTCAATGGGTTGTTCCATTCTTGTATTGTAGGGGTGTTAGAAACATCACAGAATGAAGCTAGCGATCTTTCTTTCCATGCCCAAGCAACTTCTCCGTCTCCCGCTGAGAGTTTAAATTGGCTTGCCCTAAACCACAACACTGGTTTACGCTTGATACACATAATTTTCTTTACAGTATATACCTAGGTGCTTGAAATGAGTGCGTAACACGTGAGTAGAAGCCGACATCAGTAGTGAATAATGCTTTGCTTTAGTTGCTATAGCTTCACATTTTAAGAAATAGATCCACACAGAAACTCCTTCTCTTTTGGCACCAAGAAGATTTTTTTCAAAGAAAGCAAGTCAATCAATTTCTCTTCACAATTGATTAATGTTCTTTCCTTTCTTCCTATATAAACTGTAAGTTCAACTTTTAAAATACCAAAATGTTATTTTGTTAAATGGTTATTCAGTGAAAGGTTCTTTGTCAGTTCTGCCCAGCTCACTTAAAATGTAGGCTATATTGATCCATCTTCATCTTCCACATTTAAGTGAAAGAAAGGCAAACAAAAACTAAGCTTAAAAAAATCATTTTATAACTTCAAACCTTACGTTCTTGAAGCAAAACCCATGCGGTTGAACAATGCTCTGTCTCCCTATGCTGGTGTGAGGGCGTTATGTCTCGCTGAGTGTGTGTCTTGCCTGTGTGAGCTCACATCTGTGTGCAATAAGGCTCTTCCAGGCGCCAGCACAGTAGATGTTTTGGCAACTGTGGAAAACTTTTGTTTGCAGACTTTTGTTGTGTGAGCATTGCGATTGCAGGTCTCTCTCTCTCTCTCTCTCTCTCTCTCTCTCTCTCTCTCTCTCTCTCTCTCTCTCTCTCTCTCTCTCTCTCTCTCTCTCTCTCTCTCTCTCTCTCTCTCTCTCTCTCTCTCTCTCTCTCTCTCTCTCTCTCTCTCTCTCTCTCTCTCTCTCTCTCTCTCTCTCTCTCTCTCTCTCTCTCTCTCTCTCTCTCTCTCTCTCTCTCTCTCTCTATCATTCCTCTCTGTGTGTGTGTGTGTGTGTGTGTGTGTGTGTGTGTGTGTTGGGGTGGAGGGATGCATGTTTGTCCGTAAACACAAAGCAGCAACTGTAAATCGCTTCTGATAAACATGTGTCAGAAGGTTTGCAATTTGCTATGATTTTATGTCTTTGTGTGTGTTTGTGAGTGTGGGAATGTTTTTATGTACGCATGTGCATGCTCTCTTGGCAGTATTTTGTTTTCACTCAATCTCTTCATGTGCGTCAAGTATTCCATAATGTGATAAACACCATGTCTTGAAGCTGATGCATTATCCTGAGTGCTTTTGTGTTCCTTGCCAGTCCGAAACATACAGGAACCGTTGTTTCATTTCATTTACCTCCTATTATTTAACCAAGGGTGTTTTGTAAGCCGTGTGCCCACACCCACACACTTACTTGAGTCTACATATCTCCCCCAAGCCTGGGACCTATTAAATGGTGGGAATATAATAAATACATGAAGCAATCCACCCCCCAATACACCTAGGTTTTCATAACTTGCTGTGTTAATAGGGAAAAATAGATTGTTTCCAGGTTGTGCCGGAGGGTAATTGAATGAAGCAGTGATTAATTGGCAGGGCATGTTGGAACAGCACCTGAATGAGGCCGTTAGCAGCCCCTTTGCTTGAATGGTACGGACCTGTTGGAATTAGAGTTAGCACTAGTTCTTTCTGTTTGGCTTATTGTCATTTACACGTCGGTTAAAGAGATACGATGTGTCTGTGTGAGTTTGCATACTAGCCGCCTCTCTAGTTCAAGGAATTGAACAGAAGCAAACAAGTAGTGAAGAGAGACATAGTGGAGCTTTAGATGTGAACGCCATCTCGTCTGCCACATTGCAGGTCTTTTTGTTTTGAACTGTTGCATCTTTTTTTTCTTGTTAATTTGTCAGTGTTGCATGAATTAATTCAGCGAACTACGTGTTCTCTGGATCAAGGCAAGGCTTTCAATGAATCTTGATATATTTCTTGAGATCACTAAAGACACTTTTGCATTCAAGAGGCTTCCCTTTACATGTAGAGTGGTCATTGTCAGCATCTTATTTGATTACTTTAAAAAACATCTTATTTAAACACAATTTAGTGCTTCCTTTTGTACCAGAAATATAAATTGTAGATATCTCAGAATGACATCAAACTGTGGTGACCCACAACTACAATGATAGGACATTCACCTAGGGACTGTACCTTTAGGGTTTTGGGATAACAGTTCTGGTTTATGACAGTTCCGGTTTACGGCAGTTACGTTTTGAACTCATGCTGGAGTAACACTTTAATTTAAGTGGAGAGTAAAGCCGACTCGACCCATCTCCGTCTCTTGTCGTCATTTACCGCACTCCACAAAACTATAATAAACATGATAGGAGAAATAAGAGGCAGCAAGACATGAGTTGTCACTGCAGCTATTATAATTTCATTAAACTGTGTTAAATGCTGAGCTTTTCCAAGTCTGAATCAAAACCTTCTAAAAGCTATCTGCCATGCAGGCAGTCTCTGATTCTCTGCTCAAAAAGATTTGCAACCAATAGGCCTCTATTTCACAGACGGGTACACTAATTTAACTCACAATGCCAACCGAGCTGCACCTTACCCACTAATCACATTTGATCCCAATCCCATTTAAGGTGACAAAGATAACTGTTCCGTGGTAATGTATTATAACATAACTCTTACAGGAACGTGAAAAAAAGTGTGTGGGAAAAAAAAGAAAGGAAGAGGATTTTTTTTCTTCCGGTTTAAACAAGCAGAGAAACTGTTCAGACTGGGGGCAGAAGGCAGTGTGAGTAAACTCTATTCATCACTGACTCCTTCAAATCGATGCTCAGGCAGTGTGTGCGCACACACATTTACAAACGTGTGTTTGTGTATGTTGTGTTGTGTTGTGCGTGCACTTACAAGACAGAAGCGGAGAGTGATTACATGTAGTGATTCCCAGCAATGGCAGTGTCCGCGGCCCTGCGTCTGACGCCGCCCACACAGCATCGGCGAGTAAATCACAACAAACAGGGGGGACATGGGCTGACCTGCCTGTCATGAATAGAAATCCATGGCGTGATTGAGACGAATTCGATAACGACCTGGATACCCCGGGATTAATAACTCAAATCAAACCTCTACGGCTGCACCGTCATTACTATAGTTACAGACAGCAGCGCGTCAGTATTCAAGTGTGACGACCTCCAACCCCACATCCCCCCCCCCCAGAAACGGTGGTTAAGACTGAAACGACGGGCTACAATTTGCTAGATTTATGTGATTCTAGTTGACTGACTGTTGTTTAATGAACAACCACAATAGTATTGTAATGTGGTGGTGATTTTTAGAGACGAAATCTTCCATTTGTTTAGTTACTACTTGTTGGTATTATTATCATAAGGCGTCATACCAGCCCTAATGTCTATCAACCAAAGTGATGATGACTCTGAAGACATGTTATGCTGGTTGAGGTTGCGACTTTGGATGAGGCCAAATGTAGAATCCTCTAGAAGAGTAGTGGATTAGGGCATTAGAAGCCATGGTTGTGCCAACTGCAAATGCTCACTGCAGGGACCGATTCGTTGCTTTTAGTGTGTGCGTGTGTGTGACGTGTGCCTGTGTTTTTGTGTGAGTGAAATTGTGTGTGTGGGTGTTTTTGTGTGTGGGTGTTTTTTTGTGGGTGTCGGGGTGTTTTTGTGTTTGTGTTTTTTTTTGTGTGGGTGAACTTGAAGGTACCTGTGTGTGTAATCCTCACGGAAACACAGCAATTGGTCTATTAAATTCAAGATGGGTGGGCTAGAATAGTGCCATTCCATCAATAGCTAGAATAGTGCCATACCATCAATATGAATTTCATTTGTAGAATTTTCGAGAGGATGATCAATGGTCAGATACAGATCTCGTTTTAACAAATATTATATTGATGTAACGAGAAAGGATGTAATGATAACGCCAAGAAAATAAAGGCTACATGGTTATAATAATTTGAATATACTGAACTCATAAAGCGTATAACAGACAACGAGACAGAGATCTAGTTGTGGGCCAGCAGAAGCTGCATTTTAACCGAATTCGGCCTATAACCTTATGCATAATAGTCTTACTCTAGTCTATATACATGTCAAATGTATGATATGCTGTAGGACTACGTATAGGCTAGTTTATTATATTATAAATATTTAACTTTTTTTACGGTTATTCCTGAACCACATTCCCCATAGAAGAAGTATACGTGTTAGTTGGTGTTACAACCCTCTTGATTGGACTGGTGGAAGTGGAGTGTCAATGGTCAGATGCAGAACTTGCTACATGTTCTACTTACAATATTATAACTAAATAATTCTGTATTTATTTATCTATGGTATAATATATACATTTTAATATTGAATTGATTCAATATTAAACCAATGCATTTCAATCGGGAGTTATTTTCTTCAGAAGGGGGGACGGGCTGCGCAGGATTCATCAAATCAACAATCCTATGGTGGCTGCCATCGACTGCCCCCTTCCACACACTTCTTTACGACCTAGGGCCATTATTTCATTTTTCTGTAACATCCACACATATATCCTGCATTTAATACATCTTCATGTTATATGCACAATATTCCGAACAAACCCCCGAACATGTTGATTCTAGATTCCTGTGATAGGAGCGGGACGCTTTGATGAGGATCTCTGCTCCAAACCACGTTAACGACTTAAGGGCAGCAACTGAGCTGCCGTCAATTGTGTTGTTTTGGTTCTGGCTAGGAAATAGAAGGACACCTTGGAATATCTTTCCATTTTACACAGTTTAGACTTGTAATTAATAAGTTACTTTTGTATTGAACTTGACTCGTTTTTTAATTTAAATCGCTGTCTGGTGTCTAGTTACGTCAATCAGAGAGATGCGCATGGACGGATTTTGTACTGACACAGCCTAGGCCTATAACCTATTAGTGAAAGCAAAACACCAAGCTCATTGATTTAAAGGTCCCATGGCATGCCACCAGGTGTAGTGTGATTAGCCATTACGAGCCGTTTTGGAAATCTGCCCCTTATGACATCAGAGCTCGGCATGTCCGAGCTCTGATGTCTCGGCATGTCCACCTAGATGTGTGCTGGATAGATCAGTCTACCAGCCTACCCAGTGGACAGTAGCAAACGTTGCTCATCTATCCGTCACACTTCTAGGTGGACACGCCACCTGTGATGTCAAAAGGGGCAGATTTCCAAAACGGCTTATAACGGCTAATCATACCACACCTGGTGGCATGCCATTGAAACTTTAATGAGGCAGGGTTATATGAAACAATTAATTAAGTTATCATGCGTGAGAGGTCATTCCTCCTCCTGATTGTGCTTCCTATTTATGTCTAGTGTACCCCTACTGTCCACAAGCACCCCCCCCCATAATATGGATATGGAGAATTTTTGCCACGTCCCAGTGGTGGTGGTGTCATATATATGATTCAAATATACTACAATAATAAATTAGGAGGCCGAAGCCCTAAAGGAAGTAATGAAATAGGTGACTGAGTCGAGAACATTAACAAGTAAGCTATAGACCTGGGATCTCTTTTATATCAAAGAAGGTCTCATAGGACACATACGATTATAAACTGGGGGGCTCCAGCTCTACAGGAAAGGCTCACACAGCATCATCAAATGCTCCATTGAAACGCATTGGCAACCAGCCTTTGCTAGAAATTAATCTAAATTAGTTGACAAGAGATAGAATCTTGTCCATTAGACCTTCTACAAGGGGGTATCTTCGGATTACTCTGTGAAAATTGTGGGTCTCTGGAAAAAAGCCAGCCCTAACCCGGTCCCTAACCCTAACCCAAAACCTCGGACTTTCCTATCTCAAAAACTGTCTTTCCACCACATTCTGATTCACTAGGTCTTACAGGCAACACTTCTGAGGGGCTTTGTCCAAAAAACAGTCCATTTTGGAAAACTATTTTTCTGGCGTAGTGGTCTGTCCTGGGAGCGAATCTCGGTCCGGTCCATGATCGTATACTGAAGCCACACGTTCTTCTATAAGACAGTCTCCACTTCCCTTTTTATACCCCTCACCTGCGTTTGATTGCCTTCCTCCATCGCAGGTGTTTCCCCTTTGCGTTGAGTGGGGCCGCGCCAATGCGGTCCCTGGCGCCCTCTGGGGGAAAAGGGTGGTAGACAGCCTGTATCACCTGCCCCATGGGCTTCCAGGGCCGCTGTGTCGGGGCCGGGTTGCCACAATATATTACCTATTTATATATATTTATTTATTTATTATATACGGAGACCACCAGATCTCCTCGAAGCACCAAAATAAATATATAGGCGCTGTGCGCAGCGCTGTGAAACATAAATACAGTCACCAAGACGAGCTGTTTTCCTCAAATCAATTCTGTGAGTGACAACAGCCCCACCCGCGGTGGAACAGATAATTACAGTGAATCAGACATTCCTTTTGCTTCACCACAATAGATATCTTTTCCCATTGACTTCAATGTCAATTCAGCGAAACACCAGGCGGCTCGTGGTTTTTTCCGTTTCAATTTATCCTTATGGCAGATAAGTCCCACCCGTGAAGCAGTGGATAGGGTAGAATTTTGCACTTCCGTCACTTGAATATCATTGACACAACACTCTGGCCAGTCACCACCTTTATGGGCAGCTATCGTGAACTGACTTCGACAGTGACGACTGGCGAACACCTACGTAATTTGTTGAACATTAATTTAATAAGATACACCTTTTTTTTCTGTTAAGGTGAGGATTTTGTTGTTTAGGGTTAGTGTTGTTTAGGGTAAGGTTTCTTTGCTAGTAGTCGCTAGCTCACGTGCAACATGGATCGGACTAACGGTGATGATGGGGGGATGAACATAGTTGACCACATCTTACAGGATTTTTTTCAGTCATTTTCATATGAGGACAAATTACGAGTTAAAGTAGAGGGCAGACCAAAACCTGTTGTGAAAATAACACAGCTCGGTGGTGCTACGGTAAGGAGAAATTTCAATTGCTCCATGTATGACAAGGTCAACTGGCGAACAGGGAGTTTACTGAAAAAACACCTTTACTGTTGGCCCTGTGTCATGTTTAAGACAGCAGCTGTGGGTGATGGCTGTTCAACGTCTGCCAGAGACAGATTTTATGATTTGAGAAATCTTAGTCGATCGATTAAAATTCACGCAAAATCAAAGGATCATATCTGGGCTGCTGGCCAGTTAAGTCTCTTGGGCAAAGTCTCTTGCTCAAATTAATGAAGGTGTTCGAATCCAGCTAACACAGCACAATGAGAATGTGAGGAAGAACCGTGAAGTTCTGCGAAGGTTGATTGATACAACCATGCTTTTGGGCCGCCAGGAGCTTGCTTTAAGAGGGCATGATGAAAGTGCAGATTCTGACAATAAAGACAACTACAGAGAGTTTGCTGATGTGTTTGCCTGTTATGACGAGGTCATGCCTTCCCATTTAGAGTCTGTTTTTTCGGGAATGTCAAGGACGATTTAGAACGATATGATTGAATCTGTTTCAGCGGTCATTCAAGAGGAGATCAAACGCAAAATAGTCAAAGCACCGTTTTTCTCGTGGCAGGTTGATGAGACTACCGATATTTCATGTAGTGCTCAGCTGTCCATTATTGTGAGATATGTTGATCTTGCTTTTTACAAAATAGAGCTGCAGATGTGGTTTTCTGCAAAGCACGGGTTAACGCTCTTCTGTCCTTCATAACAGAGAAGACTTCAGAGGTGTCATTTTGTGCCATCTATAAAAAAAGGCTGTTAATATGACCTATGATCAAGCACAGAATCCGAGGAAAAGACACCATGGTCCAGACCAAAAAGAGCATTACAAAGGAGTGTATATGGCTGTGTTGAACAAACTCATCGATCAAATCACGCTTTGCAAACATTGAGAACCAGGATTTTCTTAAACTGCTCAATTCAGCTTAATTTCAAGAAATGTCAGATACCTTTCCAACTGAGGCATTTGACTACTTGTTGAAGGGATATGGCCAGTTGTTTGAATCAGACAGATTAAAGGCAGAGCTGCAAGTTCTATATTCAGACAGGGATTTTCACACTGGAAAGGATAAACTTTTTGACTGATTGCATTTTTCAAGCAGGGTGGACTTGACAAAGTTATGACAGAGACCTGTTATTTGTTGCAATTCAAAGGTGTTCGAATCCACGGGCACGGGCGCAGCACGCCCGTGCCCGCTGCCGGCGCGTTCACGTGGATTTTGCGGCGCGACAAATGCTGCTCGAGTTGAAATATTTCAACTTTTCTGCGGCAAACGCGTGATGACAGCCAATCAGCGTTCAACAGCGTTGCCAAAGCTGTGTTTTGCGTCCCCTTCAAAGCTGCATCCATATATGCATGGCATTTCGAGCAGGTGATTTGTTACGATGGCCCATTGTTAACAGTAGGTAACGTTTTTACGTGGGTGAATAATTTAACTGTTTTGCACCTCTTTAATATCTCTCTTGTAAACCAATCCTTGCAGACATTTGGAAATAAACATGTCCTCTGCCGTTGTCCCATGTCCATTGTGACAACATTGGGCAATGTTGCCGTGTCATGTTTTTGCTGGCTTTGTTTGGGTTGGGTATTGTGTGTGTGTGTGTGTGTGTGTGTGTGTGTGTGTGTGTGTGTGTGTGTGTGTGTGTGTGTGTGTGTGTGTGTGTGTGTGTGTGTGTGTGTGTGTGTGTGTGTGTGACTGAGCTGAGCCAAATGCCTGGCCAGGGGAGGAGCAACGTTTGCTGCGCCGCAAAACTTTTGCTGCGCCGCAAAACCTTTGCTGTTCCGCAAAACTTTTGCTGCGCCGCAAAACTTGATTTGCTGCGCCGCAAAACTTCGGCGACAACGCGTACGGGCAGCAAATGCATCTTTTGGTGTGAACGCAGGGTTAGAAGGAACTCCCAGCTGGTATGACAGAGTTATTGACCACTTCGCCAGGAAGACCAGGAGGGCAGAATTTAACTACAAGGTGAGAGATAGGTTAGGCATGTTTTGTTGTGGCCTAGCAAGGTGGTTACTTCACTTATGCTTTTAAATTTTAAGTTAAAAATAAAGGGACAATTTAACAATACAGCTCTGTGACCCACAACAATGTATTCATTGAAGTAAACAATAGAGTAGCTCGTAAATAACCTCTATGTAACATCTTTACATAACTTAGGTGTATTCACATTTTGTAGTG